>NC_046162.1:19704600-19847100 GCF_011064425.1 Rattus rattus
AGGGCAGAACAAAATACTTACAAACCTTCCCTCAGGCCTCAGACAGTCATTATTACTTTACCAGGACCATTTTCCAAACTATGAGAGAAAATGGATTGTTTAAACAAAATTATTTAACAATCTCCCATTAATTGACACTTCCCAGTTGCTGAGTTCACCCAATTACATTAGCCTTTAAACAGCCAGCACACTTCCGTAATTTTTAATAAAAATGGCCATTTTTGCAAGGTTTAACTTGCTAAATAAGGGTATTAATTTCAATAAAGCAATTAGCACATTTACATAATTTGATATTGTTATTTTAATAGAACGTAAGAGCTTTAAACAGCAGTTGCTGCTATAGGAAGAAGAGTGGCCTGTTCACATAAAATCTAAACCTAGATCCCTGATAACAACCTTCATAGTAATTCTGATCTTAGAAAGATGGGAATGGACAGCTAAGGCTGGATGGTTGACATCAATGCCTCACCATGGCCATCTGAACAGAGCCCTTGTGGGAGAAGGGAGTGGGGAGGGTCCTTCTTAAGGATGCCCCAAGGCTCCTGACAGGCCAGAAATGGTACCCATGCCTTCAGAGCTACTGTTGAGATGGGCAGATATAGGATGATCAGCTAGCAAAAGGGAACTAAAGGAAAGAACACAAACCTAGGTGATTATGGGAAACACGCCACGATAGGTATATATTTCCAGAAACAGCAATCGCTGGTCTTCTTGAAGAGCACGTACACATTGGAAGAGGACCAGTGTCTCCTCCCAACAACTGCTAGATGGGGAAGGATGGCCTTGGCTGTCTAACTTATTCTGACCAGATGGCTTCATTAATGCCAGAGACTGAGTATCTCAAGGAGCCTTGCTGGTTCTCTTCACTATTGTCAGTAATTGGTGATGTAAATGGATGATGATACCGGGGTTGGGGGTGCGGGGAGATGCCCAGGTCTCTGGGGCTATGCGTGGAACCCTGTGTGTAGCACTTCCCCCTCAGTTACAGTTATAAGAAAGGACACTTGGCTTGTGCCTGTGTATAGGCAGATGGAGAATCCTTGGCAAAATAGAGGGATGGGAAGTCCTCTGAGTTCAAGGGGCTACCTTTAAGTGTAGTTTGACAAAAGGTGGGGAGAGGGAGGTAGAAGAATTCCAGGCTAGGAAGCAGCATCGCATCCACCCCAGCCTCAGCCCTGCTCCCACCCGCCTTCTCAACCCTCTTGCCAAGTAATCCAAGCTTGACATTGTTACTTACTACACATCCTCGGGCTAGAATGCTGACACGGTCTATAAATCAAATTGAGACATGCTAAGTGACATGCTCAGGACCGCAGTGCAAGTTCCCAAGGAGAAACAGGGGCCGCAAAAATTATGGCAACACCCACACTATAAAGACGAAGGAGGGAATTGCAAGTTAAAAGGAAAGTATTTGTCTTGGAGCAGGAATGACTTATGCATACGTTATTGCCGGCGACGTGAACTAAAGTAAATGTCTGAGTGGTTCTAGGGAATCTGTGTGATTAGGGTAGTCCCTTCTGTTCCAAATTGTCAGGATTTACAGTGAGAACACTGGCAAAGCATCCTGCAGTATTCCTAGCACCAAGTGTTTGTGGCAGCAAAAGATGGGTTTAAGTGCATGTTAATGTTGATGTTGATGTGCACAGATGTGGATGAATGTTGTAAGAGTCATGAGCGTCTTCTCTTCTCTGAGTTAGTAGAACCATTGTAGACGTATGAGGTCGTCTTTGATTTAGGTGGGACTTAGCAGACACCTAGGGAGCTGAAACAAGATCTACAGAGGGCAATGTCAACAAAGTAATGGCTTCTTAGTAGACTTTAAGCTATAGTTTGGCTAGGGTTGGGGGTATCCTGATGGTGATGATTTAAAATTTAAAATGTATAACTTTTGCATTTGTACCACTGGCATTTCTTCAATGAAACATATTTATTAACCTATCATGGAGACTTACTCTTTTAATTAATTGCCAACAATAAAAATCCAAAGCAATCCATTCTCTAGAAAATGCTGGAAGCTGGGAAAGTAGAGACAGAGTGCAGACACCCGTGGTCATGAGCAGAGGCCCATGGAAGGTAGAGTTTGGGCTGGGGTTTCTGAAGTTTGAAATGTCCCAGTTGATCTGAGAAGAGAAGAGAAGAGGAGAGGAGAGGAGAGGAGAGGAGAGGAGAGGAGAGGAGAGAGAGGAGAGAGGAGAGGAGAGGAGAGAGAGGAGAGGAGAGGAGAGAAGAGAAGAGGAAGGGACAGAAGACTAGGAGGAAGAAAGTCTTTTGTCTTTTGCTTATGCTCCCAGAGAACAGATGGATATTGAATCAGTATTCTAAGGAAAGTGGTATCATATCTGGTACCGTTCAAAGCCATTTCATAGAAGGCTATCTTTTAAATTCAAGGCACCCTCTTTGTGTGCTTGCTGTGGTCCTTGTGGTGTGCATGCACTGAGGATTTTAGAGAATCTCCAGCGTCACAAACACCTGCCCCAACAGCTAATAATCGAGCAGGAAGGTAGCAATGGCAATGGGCATCTTGGTTCTGAAATCGCATCCACCCCAGCCTCAGCCCTGCTCCCACCCGCCATATGGTGAGAATGACTAGGAGGACATAGAATACAGATGTGGGATACAGTCCTCTGGAGAGACGGCTTGGGCAGGGACCTATGGATGAGGAGAAAGTAGTCTGCTATAAACAGACAGGATTGAAAAGGATGAAGAGGGAATTTCAGGCATGAGAGGAAGCTAGGAATGGAAAAGTTCAGCTTGACCTTGACCGACAGAAAGTGGCCACTGAAGCACTTCAAGGTGGACAGTGTCAAAGGGAAGATCTTTATACCACTAACATGACACAGGGGTCCCCAGCAAACTCTTCAAGCAGGGAGTGCCACACTTAAAAGGAGCTGTAGGGTCATGCTACAGAAGTGCTAGAGGAAGGGCTGTGTCTGATGTACAGCGGTGTCTGTGAGGGTAGGACTATGTCAAGAAGCTCTAGCTGTTTATCTGTAGGGTTTGCAAAATCTGGGGGACAATGAATCAGCAGTTAACGTGTTACCGTGGGCTGCAGCAGAGTGCTGAGCATTTAGTGTTTACTGGTCGGACTAGCACTCTGGGTGGATGAAAACAAACTTATAATGTAGAGGTTTGCAAGGAAACCATCTGTATGAGTGTGTGCACGTGTGCGTGTGCATGTGTGCGTGTGTGTGTGTGTTTGTGTGTGTGTGCATACACACAGGCACACATATTCCTTTCTTTTTCTTTTATTTATTTATTTATTTATTTATTTATTTATTTATTTTCCTTCTAAAGGCAGGTCTTTGTTTTGTAGCACACGCTGGATTTGAATTCACAGCAATCCAACTGACTTAGCATCCCTTCACCCCCCTCCGATTTCTGAGATTATAGGTGTGCACTATCACATCAAGTGATCTGTCTTCAAAAAACACATGGTTTTCTTCCTGATATTTTAGCCCCAAGAATCTCCTTTAAAATAACGTAATTCATCTGACTCCTTATCAGGGGAGCTGTGCCAGCATCAACCCAGACTAAACCACTCGATCAGGCTGCAGATAAAAAGAATTATTGGATGTTACCGAGAATCAATTTTCTGTGCCTCTGTTTGAATGTGTGATTGGTGATAAATGTGAATTATGAATTAGCATTGAATGCAACAAACTACTGGAACCCAACTTTGCTTGTGGCCTTTACTGCACCGGAGAATAAATAAAGTCCTCTTAATTGGAAAACTGGAGTGTGAAATGGAAACTTTGAATTTATTGGACACTTACATGGTATTAGGAATGGTGATATGAAGACATGGACCTGGGTCTCGCTGGAGAGCTTTATTGAAAGGAGGCAGTCTCCCTTCACTGGCGCCTTGGAGATGCTGTCTCTCCTGTGTGACCCCAGCAAGCTTTCTTGGCTTCCCTAAACCACCAAGCATTGCCCATCCCGGGGACTGAAGGACCCTGTCCTGAAGCATTTTCCTCAGGACCCTTTGTATTTGGGTATGTTCAACATTTTAAGCTTAACAATGGAGGAGCACAGGATTGCCCCCTCCATGTTGTCTTCCTTGAGTGGTATCCTCCCTTTTGGAGTCTACTTCTTCCTTTTGTCTTAAAAATCCCACTTTAGCAGCACTCTCACGTACTGAAAATGACTTCCACAGTTTTCTCCTCCTTGCCCTACAGACTTCCTCTGCCCCACAGGAATGAAAGCTAGAGGCATTCAGCTCAGTACTTGTTCTTAGGTAATACATACTAGGTAGTCCACGGAACACAGTGGGTCTTCAGAAAATGTTCATTGAATGAACGAGTAAAAACAATATAAAGTCCGTTTAAACACATTTTAAAGGATGTCATTTGTGTGTAATGTGTGTGTGTGTGTGTGTGTGTGTGTGTGTGTGTGTGTGTGCTATGCCTGTGAGTGCCAGAAGAGGGAGTATGATGTGAAATGAGTCCAGGCAGTTGTGAGCCCCTGACAGAGGAGCTAGAAACCAAACTCTGGTCCTTTGCAAGTACAATGGGTGGTTCCTACCCACAGAGCCATTTCTCCAGGCCCCAGGGCCTGCTTAAGAAAAGCCTTTGTTTTAGATAGGAGATTTAGAAAGCTTAAGAAGCTTGCTGAGTCACACTGAATAAACAAAACAAAACAAAACAAAACAAAACAAACCAGGATTTTCTCCTCAAAGCTTCTTTTCCAAAGCCATTCATCAGGCCACTACTGGGGAAGAAAAGTCACACCAGAGCCCTACTGCAATGCTGTAAGAAGTTGTCTGGTCAGGGTAACAGCAGAGGTATCAGTGTATCAATGAAACAGGGTGCAATGAGACAAAGAATAGAAGAAGGGGGGGTTACCGGAAGCCCTGGTCCCACCCCATGTCAATCACAGAGAGGGGAGGAAGCCTACTATGACCTGCACAATCTAAAGGACTTGATTCTCACTATCGCCCTGGGATACCTAAACACTGGTTTACAGCCGGCCTGGGCACTGCCTTTTATGTTATATTCATGTGCCTGCCAAGTGAGGCACATATCCAGTTTTGGTAAATGAAGGCTTGTTTTCTTTACGATTTATTCATTCATCAAATATTTATGGAGCTTGTCCTGGGTGGCAGTGTTCTACCAAGTGTTAGGGACAGCAATGAAGCAGTTATTCGCGGTCCTCAACTCTGGGAACAGAGAGAAGACCACCAAACACATGGGAAAGGGTGCCCTGAGAGGAGTTACCAGGAGGTGCTTAAAACAACATTGCTGGCTGGCTTTCACTTAGCCATTCATTCCTTCACGCAACAAACAATTTGTTTGCTCTAGGACCCCCCCAATAACCTAAGGAAAGAACCTCTAGCTTGAAGGGCTTCCTTTGGTGCAGAGGGTGCAGGCCCTATAGCAGTGGTTCTCAACGGTGGGTTGCGACACCCCACCCCCACCCCTCGAGCCTAATAACTCTTTCACAGGGGCCACCTAAGGCCTTTGGAAAACACAGATATTTACATTATGATTCAGAACAGTAGCAAAAGTAACAGTCATGATGAGGTAGTAATAAAAATACTTGTGTGGTTGAGGTCACCACAGCATGAAGAACTGTATTGAAGGGACGCAGCATCAGGAAGGTGGAGAACCATTGCCATATAAGACGGAAGCACAAGGCACAGTGTGAGGGTAAACGGAACAAGGAGGAGGCCCAGAGTGTACTGATGGTCGGTGATTCACTCCAACTACAGAAATGGGATATTTGAGTAAGGTATGCAGGTCTCTGAAAACAGGGACGCTTGGTTTTGTATAGTCCTTCATGAATTCAGTAGCTGTTTCCTGAGCACCTACTACATGCTTGCACTACGAAGTAGAACCGGAAGAGCAAGCGAGGGAGGAAACGAACACGCATCTAAGGTGACAGGGCATTGAGACAAAGGAACTCACGACAAGGAGGATGGAGGAGGAAGAATCCCCCAACAAATGTGAAGGACACAGAGAGGTCTGGGACTGCAACCAAAGGGGCAGTGGGAAGAAGAAATGTAACTGAGTTCCAATGATGGAAAGATTTTCTCCTTACTCAAGGACCCTCCCATCTTATCCCCAGAGACATGGAGAGTTGAGACTTGATCTGGCTGTACCTCGCGCCCTCTGGTGGCCGTGTTGAGAATGCACTTATGGAGGAAGGAGGGGCCAGAAGAGCTATATAGAGAATAAAGTCTTCGGAAGAAGCGAGCCTAATCCCCCAGAGCAAGAACCCTATTGAACAAAACCTGGGTGCCATGGCGTGAGGATTCGGGTGGGCTAACTCTGGTAGGGCACCCGAAATTTATTCTCCATGTTGATGCTAGGATCCATGATCCTTGGGCAAAGGGCCGCCCACTCACTCTTCTGTGCTGAGTGGGCCGTTGTCCACAGTTGGGCTAAAAGTGAGCTTTTAAAGGCATCGACTAAAAAGACGCCTAATTCTTGAATAGCGTTCCAATAGAGTTATAATTACTTAACACACAACCTCGTGTGTATTTAACGACAGATGCGGGGATGACTGTGCTCAAGTCCTGCAGGGATAAAGAAGTCCCAAACTGTCATTCTGGCTCCAAAGAGGCTTGTAGCTGGCTGCCTCATCACGCTCGCTCCAAGGACATTGCCTTATTTCCCTGCCGAACCACACTGGAAGGAACAGAAGACCTAAGGCCTAAATAGAAGCAGATGTAAGAACTCATAAAGCTAGGCAAGTTCTGTCTCCTTTACTTTTTTGTAATCAAACGAGGTCCACAAATTTTTGTTAAAAATAAATTTGGAATCACTTTGTTGGTCCCCCTCCTTCATTCCCTCCTTCCCTCCTTCCCTGCCCCCTCTCTACTTCTCTCCTTCTCTCCCTTTCCTCACTCTCCATTTCTCTCCTCCTCCATTCCATCCATCTCTCTCTGAAAACAAGCAATGCCTCCTCATGACCACACAGCATCCTTAATATCAGGCAGCCGGAGCGACTATACTCAAAGAGTGGTTTATCTCCGATAGGTGAAGGGATGGGGCTCAAGTGACTCCTTTTTCCAAATATTAACAGCTAATCATGCAGCCAGCCATAGCCACATGCTTGCTGACACCAGTAATTGTCTGCTTGTAGGAATCAGCGCCTGAGGGAAGCCAGAAGGACACAGCTGAGCTTCTCTGAACGAGCCATGTAGGCTACAGGGTGACACATGGGGCCTGGTGGCTGAAAGCTGTGAGGGGAGAGATTCCACCGACTTCTACGGCTAGTTACTGGTCCTGGGCGATCTCCTTGGCCTCTTTTTGGGAATTTTATATGTGCTCTCTCTCTCTCTCTCTCTCTCTCTCTCTCTCTCTCTCTCTCTCTCTCTCTCTGTGAGTGTGTGTGAGTGTGTGTGTGTGTGTCTGTGTGTGTGTGTTTGTTTGAGTGAATTGAGTGACTGAGAATTTTGTGTCTGGGTTAATTTAATTTCAGAGCTAAAGCAGTCACAGGTAATGGCTCCCCAAACATTATGAAATGTATTTATCTGATTTGGGGGAAATCATTCTCTCCAGTCATATTGGAAATAGGATCCAAGGCTTGCTAGGGAGAATAATGAACTCCCAAATATATCCACCTCTTCATTTGTAAATTTGGGAATATGTGATATCAAATAGCAACAGGGGCTTTGATGTTGATTACTGATTAGCCTCATGGGTCTTGCTGCTAGAGATGGGAGATTCTCTCGGATTATCCAGGTAGTTTCCTCTGTGGAGAAATATTCCTAGCTTCATTCAAACAGAATATATTAATAACAGAAGGCCAAAAAAAAAGTGTCTTCACATTGCTGGTTTAAGCGATGGAGGAAGGGGCTTCAGCCCAACAGATGCAGGCAACGGTAGACTCTAGCAAAAGGAAGGGAGCAGTTTTCTCTGACGCAACTGAAAGGAAATAGCACACCCTTGGATATCAGGCTCTGGCCTGTGTAAGTCCACTTCTGCCCCTGGAAGCATGGCCACATTAACTGTGCACACTGCAGGTCCAGGGAGGGCAGAGTAGTGGTGCACACCTTTAGTCCCAGCACTCAGGGGACAGGGACAGGTAGGTTTCTGTGAGTTCGAGGCCAGCCTGGTCAGAGTGAGTTCCAGGATAGCTAGGGCAACACAGGAAAACCCTGTTTCCAAAAAACCAAACCAACTAACCAAACAAATATGTGTACACTTTGAAGCCAACATTTGTGGCATTCTGTCGCAACAGCGATGCTGAAATTAATGCCCGTGACTTTTAGTTGTTTTTGGCACAAAACAAACAAACAAACAAAACAAAACAAAACAAAACCAAAAAAAAAAAAAACCCACTCTGAAATGTTTCACCGCTATTTATCAGTGATACAATGCACTTATAAAACTTTCCTGAATGATAATAATGGACCATAGGAACCAATTTTAAAATTAGGAGTGACGTCAAGCAAATAATGAACAAAAGGCCTCCAGGCCCGCAAGGTTCTCCATCTCACAGCCTATCAGATTAAGAGAAAGCTGGCGTATTAACATGCTTTTAAAAGTGAAGTAATTGGGCAACTAAAACAGAGGGGTTTCTATGCTAAATATGCGTGCTTGCTTCCACTAAAATGCCATTTGCTGTAGTTTATTGTAGGCTTCGTCCTAGCACAGCACACACTCAGCTTCTTTCTCTTCTTGGTAATGCATGTTACATGCGAGTAACTAAGGGAGTTTAAAGCAATGTTATAGCATGTAAATAACAATAAATCACCACCCCCTCTCCTCCAAGCTTCCACTTTCACTCAAAAGTGCTAATATTAGCCCAATACCTCTACTTAAATTATGGCCTCCCATTCAACCAGAGAGTATACATTATTCTTGTGCTCTCTCTTGAATGCACTGCCTAAGAAGACGCACCGAGATAAATAAACGCAATATTTCAGAAGGGGAAAAAAAAACGCAGGCGAACAGAATCCGTTTACAAATACAGCAATCAGACACGAGCATCTGCTATAACTACTTACTTATAAGAGGGGGTGGGGAGACTCACTTAAGTATCCACAATAAATTCACTCCGGCAAATGCACTGAATTCCTTCCAAGGAAAAGGCTGCACTCACATCCCGGCATACAGATGAGACCTCTTAGACTTGTCATTCCATCTATAACTGGGAACTAGAATATTCTTTGGTTTCGTCACCCATCAGACTGCCTAGCTGGGTTCTCTGTCACCATGTTTTCTTCTATTCTCTCTCTCTCTCTTTCTGCATATCTATATATATATAGATATAGATATAGATATATATGTGTGTGTATATATACATATATGCACACACATAATATGCATATATTCATAATATTCATAATATATCTTCATAATATATGCATATGTCCATAATATATGCACACATATATTAAATAGGCTTGGGTCAGTTTTATTTTTCACTGTTTTTGTTATCAAACTTAAGGTTAACTAAGTCTGCTATTAGCTTATAGGTAATAATATTCCACTAAAAATTAATTCATATGGAAAATACCAGGTTAGAAGCTGCTTCTTCATGTTTTTGGAACATTGGTAACATGCAGAGTCAGTCACTTTGTGGAAAATTGGTTTGGTAATGCCTTCCCTTTGGGGACTTGGGAACACTTTGCAACAGACAAGCTTTTGAAAACTGGTGGGATGTGGGGCTTCATCAGATGGTCGGGATGCAGAATGTCCCTTACTGAAGGACAGTTATCCCTTACGGAAAATGCAATCATTATTCATAGTTTGTGGGGGACTGGTTCCAGGGACTCTCTGGGAGTCCAACATCTATGGGTGCCCACTACCTTCATACACAATGACATGTTTTCCCAAAACCAGTGGGCCTCCTTGCAGATGCTGGGTGTCCTTGGTGGATCATGTGCCATACCTAATATAGAATGAACAATACACAAGTAGTTGTATTGTATTTTATGAAGACACAATGACGAAAGGGCTGCACGTGTTAAATCGCTCTGTAGAGTTTGTAAAGATGTTTATATCTTCCATATCTCCATTTCCTTGGCTGGTTGAATCCATGTGTGTGGGGCCCATAGACATGTTGCCTGTAGGAACAGAGGCTGACCGTGCGGTACTACCAAGACATGAGGAACTCAGTATAAGAAGCTTTTTGAGCAAGGCTCTTCAACGTGCATAGATGACCTTCTGGGCCAGGACTTTTCTGCCTTAGGTGAGGGGTGGTTTGAAGGACTGACATGTACACATCAGGTCATTTAGAAGGATATCTGTTAGATGCCAGTAACACTTTGCCATTCAAACATAATAAAACCACCTCTGGACACAAACAAAGGTCTTTGGTGAGGTGGGGAGTGGGCAATGCCGTCTCCACTTGACTGAGAACCTGCTTTGTAAATACCTGCTGGGGCAGGCTGAAGGCTTTCTTTTGCGTAGCCTATTGCAAATGTTCTGGTTGCTGGATTTTATACTTTTGGCTAGTTAGAACACTACGCTTCTACACTAGCCATAGTCAGACAATTACTGCCTCTCGTTCTGCAGTCACTCTCGACTCACCTAACATTCATCTCACCTTGTCCCTCCTCAGAAACACAGCCCCTCCCTCTGGAAATCCAGCTCCAGATGTTCAAAGCTTCCCTCTGGTCTCGAGGAGTATCTGAACTCAAACCTTAGGGCATTTCCCCATTCCAAGAGCTGTGGTAAAATCTTAATTCTTGCTCCCAAAGAGCATCTTTTCTATTTAGTCCTTCGAGACATGTCGCTGAAGCCAGGGGGATCGATCCAAGGAAAGGACATGGCATCATGAGGACTTCATAAGCTTGTAGGCCAATCCGATTCAAAAAGTGGCCCCAGGGCAAATCTCCCTGGAAAGGTGATTCGTGTTTCATTAGCAATGGGATCTCTACCTCACAGCTCCCCTCTTCTCTTCGACATCACTGCATTACCCACCCGTTCCTACGCTCTTTGGTGAATCCCTCCCATCTTTCTTCAGGATGCTGTACTGTGTAAAGAGGCATTACAAGCCCCCACACTGGGAATGCTAGAAACTCTCGTCAGGATTCCATTGGGGACTACACCTCCTCGCCAATAGCCCGTGTTTCACAAGGTTTGTCTTTAACTCGTATGCAAATAAGATCAAATGGGGTGGAGTCTCACCATGGTGCAGATTAAAGAAGCTGGAATTCAGAGAGGTTGAAACATCACTGGTAAACAGATTGGCAGATGGTTACAAAGGGGGGAAAAAGATTCGAACTGCAGATGTGGTTTACATAGTTTCCTAACTGGAGCGGCTCGACGATGCTTGAACATTGGCTTATCTTAAAATTTACATAAATTCTGATCTATAAACTCATATTTTTCCATTGTGCAATGGACACGAGAGTTCTGAGGCCAATCCTCACGTGTCTTGTCTAGGAAACTACAAGGTTGGTCTTGTTTCTTACACAGGCTTAGGTGACCCTGGGGCTGTGCAATATCACCAACACTTGTCTTCAGTGTGATCATTGAGACTCTTCTCAGTGACTTCATGTGCTCTGTCTTCCTGAGGGAGAGGGCATTGTTGTGGAGATATGGACTGAGCCATGGAGCAACTGTGACTCATCCCTCACTAGCCTTTCTCTGAGGCTCAGGAATAGGACATCATTTATCAGACAATGAGCTGGCCTCTGTTTTACATGGGCCCTTGAGGTGTGGATGTGGAGAGTGGAGTCGCTCAGAAAAAAAAAATGTCAAAACACACTGAAGCAAACTGGTCCCAGCCCCTGTGTGCTTTTCTCTGGAGATGGAGTTTAAAAGTCCGTAAGTTATGATGGGGGAGACCAACGTGTCTCAATGGGTCAGGAAATAATTAAAATACGATATCGAAAATCGAGTTACTATTGGAATGCTAGATGTTCAGACTTTTAGACTGATCCAGATCTGGGGGGCGGGGGATCACTGATATAATTTAAAAATGCTTTTGAGACTTAATGATGGTAACATCTTGAAACATAAGAAGTCAGAGAGTCAGTTTACAAACACAGGCCTAGATACTTTGAATCCAACTTAGGGCATGCTATAGTTTCAGAACAGGGTTAGGGGAGTGTCTGTGAGTCAGTGGACACAGTTCCTGCCCCCACAGACATGACAGTCCTTATTCGCTTTTATCCCCACTTGTAGATCCAGAAACTGAGACTCAGAGAGGCTCACCAAAGCCACGGAGCCTGCCAATCATACAGTTTTCATTACTGTCGGAGCGCATTCTGAGGGTCACGTTCCTTTCCTTTACTAAGTCCATCAGCCAGGAAGGAAAAATCCTGCTTCCTCAAGAACGAGAAAAAAAAAAAAAAAAAAGGACTTTTGAATTACTAATAAAAACCTCCAAAAAGACGAATGGCAGAAGATACCAGCTACCATGGGTAGGCCTTCGCAGAGGCAAATAGTTCAGAGCACAAAGAACGCGCTGATGACGTCATCCAGACGCGACTCTCGGGCTATTTCAGGCTGTCGGAGACTATGCTCAACCTCTTTCTAAGACATCTCGGAGAATTTTACATGAGGTAAGGGGTATCCGTTTGGGGTTCGAGCTTCTGCAGCATTCAAAACACTAAGTCGAAGGGCAAGTTAAAAACCGTGCGGCAGAGTGGTCTGGGTAGAGCGGGACAATGTGCAAACGCTGACTAAATGGGGCTGCATGTAAATGTTACTCACCAGATAGCACAGAGGGCTTCCTAGCAATCTGAGTCTCCTGGTAAAGGCTTGCTAAGGGAGTGTACACAATGATCAGATCTCTCCACACCCACCTCGCTGGCCACTGGACTCCCAGGGATTCAAGTGAAGCCAAGAGCTCTATTTTATTTTTGACAGTTTCAGTGGCAGCTGATCAACTCACTTCACTTATTAAAAACATAAATAAACCACAGTATTTATTTATTTATTTATTTATTTATTTATTTATTTATTTATTTATTTATGTGGAAAAAGTCCTTTCCTACCTTTCTTACCCCTGGCACATAGTGCATTCTAAGGGTCTCCTGCCCCAAAGGGCTATAATCTAGAAGTTGTATAAATATTGACAGTAAAAGCCGATGATGAGTGCAGTGGCTGTTAATTCCAACTGGCATCAGCCCATTGCTGATGAAAACTTGGATCTTGGTGCAAGCTCTCAGATGAAAGGCCCTGGAGTGATGTGTATTCCACAGACACGACAGGACAAGGGGAGGTAGGAGATGAAAGCCAGAGCAGACAGAGGAGCAGATTGTTGGAGAATGCTAAAGAGATGCCTTGGGACCCTCCAAATACAGCCTCCCCGTCATCCTTGACCCCGTGGGTCTTGTACTCAAGGCTGCATGACAGGACCCACCGCTTTCACTTTAAAGGACCTCCATGCTTTTCTGTGCTTGTGGGCGAAGGTGGGAAGAGTCTGTCACATTCCTGTGTGGCCCAGCAGGACCCCCAAGCTGGCAGCACAAGGTGTTGACTGACTGTGGGTTTGTGCGACAGCTGGGAGGATTTTCCTTCACTCAAAGCTCTCTCTCCCCGCACTTCAGTTCCAGCAACAAGAAAGATGTGTCTGATCTCTAGGCTTTCATATTCCCTCCTCAAAACCATCCCATTAGAAGTACTCGGCTGGGACTTCCATGCTTACGGGCGTGGAGGGGCTGGCGAGATGACTTAGTCAAGTTAATGCTGCTGCATAGCCATGGGGACCTGAGTTCAATCTTCAGGACCCATGTGGAACGTCAAGCATGGTCTTACGTGCTTGTAATCTCAGAGTTTGGTAACACGGACAGGGGGAGGCGTGGAGCTCACTGGCTAGCAAGCCTGACCTAATTGTCTAGTCCCAATAAAAGATTGAAAATCAATACAGACAAGCCGAAAAACAAACCAAACAAACGTGAAGTTACTTCACTTATGCCGATTACACAGACTCTGTATGCGAAAGCATGTGAAATTAATTGGGAATTTAAAATGGCTGTAACCGTAGTGCCTTCAGATATGCTTTCTTAATAGGAAAGATCTTTAGTTGGATTTTGTGGCTGATTTCTGTGCTCGAAACTATAAAGTCAAAATAGCTTATGGGTCAAGACATCTGAAAACGGGCCGCTGTGGCAGAAAGGAGTGATTGGCCTACACCAGGGATGCTATAGAGATACCAGTCCTCTCTCCTCCAGGCGTCTAGAAGCAACAGCAACAGTGAAGATGCCCTGAAAATACCCAAAGAAATGGGTGGTCATTTCCTTTCACAGGAATGTTTGGACCCATCATCCCAACTGTATTCTTTTGACCAATTCTCCTCCATTGTCAAGACAACATATTTCTCCTGGTCCATCCGGCCAAGCTGAGTTCCTCCAGGTCTCCTCATCCTAACTCCCTCCATCATTTCCCATTCTACTCTGTACTCCAGGTACATCTTCCCAACCTTCCTTTCCAAGACTACAGATCTTTGAGGTCAAGGGTTATATATATCCCGATTCTCTCCGTATCCAGAATCTCACACTGAGTCTCATTAACTAAATGACAGAGTAGGTTTGAACAGAGAACACCCATTCGCACCCCCATAAGCTCTCTTGGAAGCCATTCCTCACCTGTCAAGCTTTCGGGATCCTACACATCTCACCTTAGATGCTGCAGTGTGGGGCAGTGGAACGAGTTCTAGTGGTGTGTGCTTTAGGAGCAGAGAAAGAGTGGGTGTAGGATGTAGAGAAAACCCTAACAGCCTCCCGGGTTTTGAGCCTAGGAAACATCTGCTAAGATGTTTACCTCTGAAGTTGATATCCTTCATTTGTCAGACTGTAGGAAAAGCCATTTCCTTTTATAGTCACACACGACTCAATGATGAAGACACACGCTGAAAAACATGCTTGTTAGGTGAGCTTGTCAGTATATGGCCATCTCATCCATACAACAACACTTGGTGTAGGCTAGTCACTCCATATGGCCTCTTGATATAGCCAGAAGATGAGGTAAACACAAGGCACACGAGGCTGATATTGTTGCAGTGTAGGGAACTGCTCATAGTAAACCCTTTCCATATGTAGGGAAGAAGCACACTGTAAAATCTGAATTAGAAGTCAGGATGCAGAGCGGTCTCACAGTCCCGCATTATCAAGCACTGTCACTACACACAATGTCACCAAAGACGCCATAGAGGAGGGCATCATACTATGGCATCTGTGATGGCTACTTTTGGTTGTTAACTTGATACTATCTAGAATCTCTCAAGAAGAGAACATGAATGAGAAACTGCCTAGATCGGTTTTCGCCGTGAGTACATCCATGGGTCTATGGCTATTACTTGGTTATATTAATCGAGGTGGAAAGACATGCCCACCATGGGTAGTAACATCCTCTAGACAGGAGATCCTGAGCCATTAGCTGTATGGAATATGACCCAAAAGCTAGTTGTATGACCTCTCTTCTGGACTATGGGTTGAGTGTGATTAGTCATCTCAAATTCCTGCTACGTGACTTGCTTGCAATGTCATGCTGTCCTACTGTCGTACTGTAATCTGGAACAATGACCTGAAATCAACACTTTATCCCCTAAATTGTTTTAATCAGGAAATTTTATCATGGTAACAGAAGCAATGTAGACAACCTCAGATCAACCCAGGTATAAATCACAAGCCATTTTTTTTTAACTTCATCACAAGTTTAAGAGACTGAGAGAGAAAACCCACATGCAAGCATAAAATTCAAAATATACTGGGGGTGTAGCCTGATGCTAGAACGTGTACTTACCTATACCTAGATTCAATCCCAAGCACCAAATAACGTCAAAGGAAACCAAACAGAAAATGATATGGGAATTACCGTCATGTATGAGACACACAGATGCCCCAAAATGTTGCTTATAGTACATGACCGCATTTAGCTGTAGCTCAGAGTTACCCGTGAATAACAGGTTTTGGTCTGTATACTGAGAGTGAGAGAATCTTGTGTTCAGAGACCAGAGATTCCAAACAAGAAGGTGGGACACACAGAACTAAGTAACTGAGTCAAGAGGCAGGGTCCTCTTGCTCTAACTTTCTCTCTTTTCTAGTCACTTAGCAGAGAAGACACCTAACAAACAGAAGCAAAAGGTCTGGTGAGGGACCAAGACCCTGTAGACACGCCACTTCCTTCTTGGCATTCGAGGGAGCAACTTTGAAACACCCTTGCCTCAGCTACAAAGAACAGTGTAGCCCTGACTGGCTTAGGTGCTAGAACAAGAAAAATCAAGATGCTTTCATAAAGGAGCCAAAGAGAAAAAGGATCTGGGGCACATGGAAATCCCTACACACAGTTCCACCCCTGCTGATGGAGAAAAGGCTTTGTGAAACCTTCAATTCCGTGCCCCTCACTTATTACAACACAGGCCGCCAGTGTCAGAAGACAAGGCCAGCACGGCCCTCGCCTCCTCAGGGTTAAGCTTCAATGATTTGATGTTTCCTCTGCTCAGTCAGGTTATGAAAAACTTCCACATCTCGTGCACAGGACCGCTCATTCACTTGTGAAAAGATAAATCCAGGCTTTGCCACGAGAGGTGTCGTATTCATAACAGTTCTGAACTATACCACGGAGGTCTCACTATTAGGAATGTTGATGAGGACAGAGGAAATGAGAAAGTGAAAGAGTAGAAGAAAAGGGCTAGGATGAGGGCATGTGAACACGTCTTCATGCCTGTATATGTGTGTGCATACATATGTATACATGGATAGCTGTGAATCATACTTGTATGTGCTGCATATACACATGATTGTATAATCATGATGATGTAGCATGTGTGTGTACTTGAGTTGTATGTGTGCCTATGCATATGTGTATGGGTATGGAGTGTGGATGTGCTGGATTTTTCTATTATACATACGTGCAAACTTGTATATACATGGGGCTATAAAGTATGCACATAGATTTGTACACCTGAGTTTGTGGGTAGACGT
Source organism: Rattus rattus (assembly GCF_011064425.1). Lineage (NCBI taxonomy): Eukaryota > Metazoa > Chordata > Mammalia > Rodentia > Muridae > Rattus > Rattus rattus. The sequence continues at coordinate 19,721,429 of NC_046162.1, forward strand.
GTGTGTGTGTGCGTGCGTGCCTGAGTTTGTTGGTGTATATATGCACGTGTTTTCCTATGTGTGGGGGTATAGAGTACATGCACACTGTGCTTAAGTCTGTGGGTGTGCTATGCCTGTGTGAACTTTTGTGTTGATATACAAGATCAGTATGTACTCATGCCCAAACTAGTAAAGTGATTCAGCATGGAGACAGTATAAGCCAAATTAAATAGGAAGCTGCAACTAGAGGGCTCTCAGCCAGCTTTGGCACAGAAGCCCAGGGGGAGGGAGTACTACAGGATGGGAGCTAAAAAGCAGCTTCCTGACTGCTGGGCTGTTGATTTGGCACCTTACCCCGATGCTATATTTTAGAAAAGAAGAAAAATAACATCTTCATAAGGGGTAGAAAGCATGGCAGAGGCTCCGGGAATTTAGTGCGTTCTAGTAATCATAGATGAGGGGCTGGCACATTCACTGAAGGATATAAACTCCGTCTTATTCATTCTCATTAAAAAGACACATGCACATACACATGGAAATGTACAGGTGTACATATATACAGACCATAAGCTATGAGCATCTCTGGCACAAAAATACTATGTGGACTTTCTTAGGTTTTGGTATACATACTCAGATGTTTCCAGGAAGAAGACACTGAAATCCACCACCCCCCCAGAATGAGGCCATCACTTAATAAGGGAAATATGTGCACGCTAACACATAGGGGTGTCTGGTGAAAGAAATATTCCATCATTTTAGAGCACACAAATTGTTTTCTTCACTCAACTCCTACTGGGGCAGAACACTGAAAAATAGATTCTAATTTGCTCACGTGTAGATTCATGTTTTATTCTGTGTTCGGAAAAGCCTCTTTAGTCATGGGCTTTTGTTGCCTTTTGGGGTTTGAAGCTTTACTGAAGCTATGCATATAGTTTGAATAAGACACTGAGGAAAGCCACAAAGCCAGTTCCTAAACCAAGAGAGAAATAGGTGCCAGCATCTCAGGGGCCATGCTCTCTAAAAAGGAAGGTGGTTTTTTTCTTCAACAGGGAAGACTGGGACATTATTATGGAGGTCACAAATGGACCAAGTTATACAAGTGCTACATATTAGATTAGGAGAAATTACTCCAAGGAAGCAAAGCACCCTGCTTCTTGCACTGACTCCCGTGGCTTTCCTCACATTTTCATACTTACATTTTGGAAATGGGGGTTAAATTTGTAGTGTACATTTAATTTCTCCCCAAACCTCTTAGGTACAAAACAATCATATAATTGCTAACGCCTTAAAACTTGTTCGTGTGTAATACCGGGTGAAAACAGAGTTTTGAGATATTAATAATTTCTGCCTTTCTGCCATGCTCAAATTATTCTTTAAATGCAGCAATTCACCGGCTGAGGCTGAGAAATGGAAGCGTAGCCTCATTTGGGGGCTAATTAAGATGGAGTTGATTGAAGCTTAACCCACTTCATCTTGTCCTGAGGTAAGGATGAGAGAAGTTTAGTCCTTCTCTTACTGTTAACAAGCAAACCTTTTTCCCTGGATACAATACAGATTAAAAAGTAACAAAACAAATTTGTACCACAAATAAATTTTAAACAATGTATCGAAATAGGTCAAGACTCATTTGGGGAAAAAAAAAATCCACCTTCCCTCCAGTCCCCCACTAAGCGAAGAGGAAGAAAAGCAGGGATAGAGTGCGCTGTGGACTGTGGACAGCCTGCCCAGTTAAGGAACTTGCGTCTGCAGGACCTTGATGTTCAAAGCTACTTGCAAGGATGGGCGGATGGCTAGGGTTGGAGTAGAGACTAGGAGCAATTAGAGAGGGGAAAGCTGATGTGAAGAGATGGTGAGCAAGGCTGAGTGACACTGGCTGCGCCCAGCTGATCCTCACAGACAGCACCTAATGCTTGCTGGAGAGCTGAGAGCTGTTGCAGAATGAAGAGTTGGCCCTATGGAAGATGATGGACTGTCAACAGTCAAGAAGGCAGCTGGAAATACTGGCTGAGGGGCTCGTGCTGAAAGAGATGGAGAGATGGACTGGCTGCGGGTTGTGGAAGAGCCAGTGTTCTAGAAGCCATGGTGCCAAAGGACTGGCTTTCCCACCAATACTCTTCGGCTGGAATGGATGTCAAAGAGCTTTTTCTAATATGGAAATCTAATCCTTCTGCGGGCCCCACTCTGGAGTCCTGTGCTCAATGTTTGGTAGTTCTCTTTGATATTTTCTGTCCTCCACTCACTGGAGCAGCGGCTGGATCCACTAACACTCCCTCTTAAATATTCTCACCTGCATTTCCCCATGTCCAGAGCTCAAGTACTGAACTGGTGGTTAATGACCAAAGGTCAGATTACCCAAGATACAATCCACAGACCACATGAAGCTCAAGAAGAAGGACAACCAAAGTGCAGATGCTTCATCTTTCTTATAAGGGAACAAATATATTCATAGGAGGAGATAGGGAGACAAAGTTTGGAGCAGAGATGGAAGGAAAGGCCATTCAGAGCCTGCCCCACCTGGGGATCCAGCCCATATACATACAACCACCAAACCCAGTCACTAGGGCATGCTGACAGGAGCCTGATATAGCTGTCTCCTGAGAGGCTCAGCCAGAGCATGGCAAATACAGAGGTGAATGCTAGCAACCAACCACTGAACTGAGAATGGGGTCCCTTTTGGAGGAGCTAGAGAAAGGATTGAAGGAACTGAAGGGGCTTGCAACCCCATGAGAAAACAATACCAACCAACGAGAGCTCCCAGGGACTAAACCACTACCCAAAGACTTTTAACCATGGACAGACCCATAGCTCCAGCTGCATATGTAGCAGAGGATGACCTTGATGGGCGCTAATAGGAGAAGCTCTTGATCCTGCCAAGGCTGGAACCCCCAGTGTAGGGGAATGTCAGGGTGGGGAGTCGGGAAGGGGTGGGTGGATAAGTGGGAGAACACCCTTATAGAAGATGGGGGAGGGAGGATGGGATAGGAGCTCATGGACAGGAAACTGGGAAAGGGAATAACATTTGAAATGTAAATAAAAAATATCCAATAAAAAAATTTACTTCCAGGCTTGACTCTGAGGATAACATTTGCCACTTACTGACTGGGAGACCTTGAACTGGGTAAAAAGTCAACTCTTGAAGCTGGTTTCCTCATCTGTAACCTAGTCCTACTTGTGATACATAGGAAATATCCCTAGTGACCTGCTGGATTCCTAGCTAACCGGGTTGGGTGTTGTTACCCTTTCTACCTCAGTTCAAAGATCCCATGCATCTTCTCACTGGATCACCAAGATAGTTCCTACACGCCCCTCTCACTCCTAGTCTGTCTTCACCTTAAACCTGTTCCCTGTATGTCTGCTCAGCCATCTTCGATTGAAAGCTTGGCTATGTCATTCACTTGCTGACAGCCCCTCAGAGGTCTTCCAATGTCCTCAGGCTAATGTCTTGATTTATTACTCTTGAAAACCTACCCTTCCCTGCTTCCCTGCTTCCCTGCTTCCTGTCCTGGCTTTCTTCTTGATGTTCCAGCAATTCTGGGTTGGTCCTTCCCGGAAGACCCCTATGCTTCTCATGGTCACTCCAGCAACGGCAACGCCCCTATCACCAGACTGTAGCTTTGTCTGCCATTCACATTTGTCTCTCATTCCTTGTGCTCCAGTGGCCATTTGCACTGTGTGTGTGTGTGTGTGTGTGTGTGTGTGTGTGTGTGTGTGTGTATCCGTGCACATACATGCATATTTGGACTGAATTGAAGAGAATAAGTTAATGGTGTCATTATAGCCTTTGAGTGGTTATAACTATAGAATTTAGGCACGGGGGAGTTAAATTATAACCATTTACCCCCACTTTCTCTTTTTTTTTTCATTTGATATTTTTAAGTCACTCATGTCTTTTGCCACAAGAACATCTTTGGGATGTAGCTGATAAAAATGGTTCTCTCACCCACAAGTTTGAGAGCCCATTAGCCTCATTTTTATATACCTGTCTTTCTTTTTTGAAATCTATTAGAGAAGTTATAGGATGCTTGACCAAGTTGGACCCAAATGAGTAATATCTCTCTCTCTCTCTCTCTCCCCCCCCTTCTATGTGTGTCTGTCTGCCTCTCTGTCTCTGTCTGTCTCTCCCTCCCTCCTTCTTCCCCCTTCTCTGTGTCTGTCTGTCTCTCTCTTTTTGTATCTCTCCTCTCCTCCCTTTTCTTGCACCATCTCTTGATATCTCTTGTTCCTGTTTTCTCTCTTATTTGAAGGACTCCTAATAGTCATTGCCAGTCTCTCAAATGGGGGAAATGTGCAACCAGGGGCAGTCAATAGCCAAATTCTGCCAAGTGGACCATAGACCAAGAAAAGTAGCTTTGCAGAGAAAGAGGTGGAGGAAGATTCACAGGGATGGAGGCATCGTGAGGCAGCTGGACAGAGGGCTTGTCCCAAATGCCAGCTTTCCCTCACTCTAGCTGTCAGGATGCGAGAACAAGCACCAATTAGAGCCCTGCTGTGGACAGCTCCCATCTCCTCTCCTGGCTTTTACTCAGAGTTTTACTCTTCTAAGTGTTGTGGACATTGGAGTTAAGTATATATTTATATTCCACCATGAATACCCAGCTGTCAGGAAAGAGACAACACGTTTAGCATCCAAAATGGCCTGGATGCACTGACGGGATTACATGAAATGAAATTCAAATAAGATAGATACAAAAAAAATTACACTTAGGAGAGGAAAAATAAATTCTATAAAAACTAAATAGGAAAGTGCTGGGGAGAAAATTACAGGAGAAAATCAAATAACCCAGGGCTAAAAGAAGACCACACAGTGAACTCACATTGGGGGTGAGGACTGACTTACAAAACAGGCAAGGAACTCAGTCATAGGTAAGTGCCAATGGTCAAGGAGAAATGTCTCCTTCTTCCCAGCCCTGGGGTTGTCTGTACAACTCCAGGAATCGGTTTGGGGGCTACAACTGGATTCAGGTCCTGATGGCCAGGGAGGAGTACACAGGACTCACTAAGTTAAGTTTGATGTCTGAGCAGGTAAGGAGAGTGTTACACGCACCCAATAAAGAGGAAGACCGAGAAGGCTTTAGGCTTTCTGCTCAGCACTACAAAAATGGAATGTTTGCACAGGACAGGATACATTGTTTTTACTCTTTTTATATTTCTAATTTACACTTGTGTTTTGTTTCACCCAAAATGCTTTGTCACTCAGGGTCTTCATCGATGGAGGCAGGAACCACAATTCCATAGCACAACACAGCCATTGTGCATCGTTGTCCATTGTGGGACAGTGCATGTTGGGAGGCAAGGGGGATTGGGCTGAGAAGAGACCCTCCGGCCACAAAAGCACTCAGAGACCCAGGCTCCTTCCAGGGCCCTCATTCACTTGCAGGTCCTTTATCCGAACTCTCACCAGTCCTGATGCTGGTATGTAAAGAAACAGAATGTAGGATCTCGGACCGAAGATTTATTTACCATGTATGGAGCTGATGGGTTCCGTCTCTGCAGTACATTCTACTGGCTAAAATGTAGACATGTGGCCAGCTCCCCCTAAAGTCAAGTGGCCTGAAACTATGATCCAACTGCCTGCCTTCCCTAAGAGAAAGGATGAAAGCTTTGGTGAGCTACTACACAGGCTTGTCAGCCACATTGTGTAATGCTACACTCATGTTGGCTGTCCCCAACATAAAGCATACAGGGCATATATTAACCATATGGGGTATACATCTGTAGCAAATACTATTTACACATCATTTGACAATAGAACACACACGCACATTTTCTCTGCCTCACTCCTTACTACTCCTCACCATTCCTCCCTCTCCCTCACCCTGACACTGCGGATTTCCAGAGCCATGGCTTCTTACAGCAGTAAGTCTCAAAACAGAATGCAATGCAGATAGGTCTGAATATGCTTTTATGTTCCTCTTATTCTTTATTTTAATGAGATCAGACAGCATGATGTCATATTCATCTCAGATCAACTCACTACTAATTGGAGATGAGATTGACTTGTCCACCCAGCCCTGGACTACATACTAGCATGTCACAAACTGAGATATATAAAAACATCAAGGACATCCTGATCATACACAGAGGACCAGAAAACTGGGCATTGCAAGTTTCTTGACACTATGGAAAACTGTCGATAAAATTCTGATTTTGGTAAGTCTCTAGATACTATTTTCCTAGGTGGCTGGAATCTCCACATACAGGTCACTGCTACAGCTGAGGCAGGGTTGAGGACACTGAAGAGACCACAGCTCTCTTATATGCATACATATACATATACACACACGTACACACACACACACACACACACACACACACACATATATATATATATATACACACACACACATATATATTTGGTCTTTTCCAGCATCTGACATGGATCATGGCAGTGAGATTGCGTGAGATCCTAGGTTGCATTCAGTATTGGGTTCTAGGACTTCTCAACATTTATCACACATTAAAGTGTATGCTGTTATTATTACTGCTTCGTTAAACCAATTTGCTGAGGTATGAAGACATGCAAAAGGCTGTATTTGTTTAATGTACACAACTCGATGAGTTTGGAAATGGGTCTACACTGTGAAACTATCACTACAATCAATACCATAAACATATTGGCAGCAATTTCTTGGATATGGCCCCAAAAGCCTAGGCAATAAAAGCAAAAAATAGACAAGTCGAACGCATCAAGCTAGCAAGCTTCCGCACAGCAAAGAAAGCAATCAACACAATGGAAGTGCAGTCTAAGACATGGGAGGAAATGCTTATAAGACATGCAACTGGTAAAGGCATAATCTATCAAAAATACAAGCAAGAGCCACAATTCAACAGTGAAGCAAATCTTACTGTACTGATGGAAAAATAGGCAGACATGGAAGAAAGAGATGTTCATCCAGAGAAGATTCAAGGACTCAAGGCAGGCACACAAAAAGGGGCCCCCAGATCACTGATCCACCAGAGAAATGTAAATAGAAACCACAATGAGATGTGGTTTTTCAGGAGTAACCTTTTTTAAGAGGGTAATTGAGAGGAAGCTATGAAAAAGAGAGAACCTTTGCAAACTGTGGTTAAGACTGCAAACTGGCAATTCTCAAACGCTGACCGTAGAGCTGCTTCATGATACAGTGACCTACCTCTGTGAAGGTGTTCTGAAAGATTCCGATCAGGGTTTTAAGGAGGTGTTTGTACCTCTGTGCTCACTTTAGCATAATTCATAGTAACCAGGAAATGGAAGTCACCTAAACGCGCACGAATGGCAAGGAAAATGGGGTTACACACTTCCATGGGATATTATTCAGCCACAGAAGGAGGAATTATGCCAAGTATGGCAGCTGGGATGAACCGGAGCATGATACTAATATATTCCAGATGTACAAGTATAAATATTACAGGATCCCTCTCATAAACTATGTCAAAAGTAGTCATGGTCCTAGAACCAAAGGGAGTGGGATCGGGGCCCAGTGAGAATGGAAGAATTCTGGTGAACACAGAACAAGACAGTGACTTTTACCAGCTTAGAAACTGCTCATCCACCTCCAGCATCAACAAAACTGCCTTCTGAAGGAACTGATCCAGTGGAGTAAGAATTTCACCATCAGAACTAGGCACCATCCTCTATCCAGAAGAATCAAAGAGCCTGTCTGCCTTCCTTTTTAAAAGATAATATTACCACTCCCCTCCTTCTATGTTGTCTATTGATGATCGTTTTGCCTGTTCCACACTGAACAATGGTATCAGACCCCCTAAATTTTCTGTGAAAGCAGTTCATGACAGGTGTGAGCTGCCTTCTGTTGGCATGCCCACATGGGTGTTGGGATTTGAACTCAGGGCCTCTGGAAGTGCAGTCAGTGCTCTTAACCACTGAGCCATCTTCCCAGCCCCCGCTCCCCTTTTCTAAATGCAGGCTTTGTTTCTGCACTCACAGGGCTGCTCATTTGCATCAAAGCAAAGGTATCATATTGCTTTTTCTTTCAGTATCAAGAATCACAACCTAGAGATAATATATTACACACACGCACACACACACACACACACACACACACACACACACACACACACACACACACAAAAAATACTCAAGGCAACAAGAGCCAATTCTTTCAACCTCCAACAACATGGAAGCAAGAAGCAAAACCAGTTAACCCCCACAAGGTCACTGCAATTCAAAGTCACTCTAGGCACTTGTTATTCAAAGGCTCCTTTGTCCTTGATTTTGGTGGCCTGTGCTGGCCTCTTCCTTCTTGTCACTGCTGGTCCTGTTCTCAATCGCGTGGCACATAATATTGCTATTTAATACTTCTGCTAGAATATATTTTATCTCACTCATTGTGGAGTTGGGTGAGGGCAGAGCACTATTTTATTGAAGACATTTGCTATGCCCCGTGTGGAATGACTTCACCTAAAGTACTAATTTCTGCATAGTAGGCTTTGTATTAAATGCATTAGCTAGACCAGATAAGGCTGGTTGTACTATGCGTAGGTTAAACCTCTCAGAAAATAACGTGGTTAAGTGAAACATGTGGCCAGGAATCCGTGCAGAGAAATGACCTGTTGTGACAAATCAGAAACACTTCTCTGTACGGGGAGGAGCCCAGATCGCAGAAGGTGGTGTAGGAGAGTGGATGGAGAAGGGACCCAAGCGCACCTGTTACCGACCCCCAGCATCTCACGCTGTGAAGATGTTCAGCTGAGGGGCTAGAAGTTTTAATTGGGAATTCACAACAGGCTTGTTGTGTGAGCCTTTCAACCACACGGTCTTGTGAGTAGCTGCTTGAGAACTGCCTGGAATTAAGGCTGTACCCGTAAGAGCTTCAAGCACTTCCTCTGCCAGAACGCAGTCGTCATTCTTTTCCTCTCTATTCCCTCCATCCCACTTTTTTTTTCAGGCTAAGAGCAAGGTCTGGGAAGAGAAAATAAACACCAAACGACTATACAAACCAATGATGGGGAGGGAAAAAAATTGTCTCTTTTTCATCTCTCATTGAACCAAGTGGGGAAAACCGGTATATCTGCAACACAAGCCGTACAGCCATTTTGGAAGAGGAGGCAGAAAACCGTAAGAGCCAAAGGACCTGGAAATCTGCTGTGAGATTATAACCTATAGATCGGACAAGGCAGCTATACCCCTGATATCTCAACAGTATAGTTGCCTAAACAAGGTCTGAGCAAGGCCAAGACCGCTGACAAGCTAGTGTGGATGGGGCAAATCTCACAGGTCTTCAGTCTTAGATGAAGAGCTATGGGCAATTAATGAGTGGTGAGAGGGAAGCTTAGTCTTCACCAGGGATGAGCCCACTGATTGGTTATCCAATACCAAGTGCTCAGCCCTGAACACACACACACATACACACACACACACATACACACACACACACATACACACACACACACACGAAATTCTAAGTGGACTTAGCAGGTTGTATATATACATTCATTCATTTACACATAGGAAATATATATATATGTATATATATATAATACAATAATAATTCAATAACCAGAGACAATAAATTTGAGAGGGAGTTGGGGAGGCATGGAAGGTGTTGAGGGAGGAGAGGAAGTACGGAGAGTAATATAACTACATTTGGTTAAAAAATTAAGCACATATATATTTACATAAATACTAAAACACTATCTGTTATATCACACAGGAAGTTGGTGACAATTCATCCGAAATGAATATGTCAAATAGACTAGACTGGTGAGTGTCAAATCAGTGGGTTGCTTGTTGGGCTCTACTCTTTTCTGAAAAGACAATTCTGCTTTCATGTAAAATACATTAAGTGTGGCTTCTTCCTTGTTGAAAAAGGAAAGATCAGGGCTGAAAGTTAAAGTAGCATTTCCTTTTGCTGTAAACCAGGTACGGAATGTGTCTTTCAACAAACATGGCGCAAGGGCTTTGGACTGGACATTTCCGGACAAAACGTGAAAACGTACCGAACCTTTGTGGTGTATGCTTGGCTATGAGAAATCGAACAGGTCTGACTGGGGAATGCACGCCTACACTGAAGGGAGTCTGGAATGGAGAGAACAAGAACAGGAAATGGAGAGTAAGGGAGAAGGAATGAGAGCCCGATGCCAGCAAGCAGTGAGTTTGAGGAAAAGAGGAGTTCCTCTGAGTGTTTGCTATACAACAGCTTCATACTGTGGTGAAAGTGGACATTTCCTCATTTTCAGGGAATTCATTGAGTGACCCATCCTGTAGATAGAGGAAGGGCTCCAACCAGGACGTCAGTGCGGAAACGAATACCCTGTCATGGCAGAGATAGACAGTAGAGATGGGTAACAGAGCAGGCATGGGGAAGGGACAGAACTTTCTAGAAAAATGACATGATATTAAAGGCCAAGCTGTCCTGCTTGGGGTTTGGTTATTCAAGGGTAGTTTAGGTGTGACATCATCCCTGTAACTGAATGAATGTGTGGGCTGTGTAAGATGTCTGCCTGTGAAACAGCCTACCCTGCCACCATCTGTCCCAACTGATACTGGATCCTCTACCCATCGTATCTTCTTCCTTGTTTGATGGATAAGGACAGAGTATCTTATAAGAACCATTGACTCTGACCGACCAGAAGAGAGAGTATGAGTCACACAGGCCTCTCTTTGGGATTTCAAGGCCCTTTGTTTTCTACAGAAAACAAACAAGTAACACCCGGCTCATTTGGAAGACAGAGGACACACCTTGCAGTTTTCTGTAACTGTTGCCATCTTCAAAGTGGTGTGAAATCCCTCAAACTGGGTAAGCCTAATAAGGTTATTAAAGTGAGCCGTGAGCTACACAGATACCAAAACCAACATTCTCTGGGAAGACATTATCTATACACGAATTAACATTCAAAGAAACAAGTTTACCTTTAGTTCTTTGAGTATATTACAACATATGCACAAGTTGTCACAAACAAAGGTCACTTGAAAAATAACCAGCTAGCATTAAGATAAGAAAATTTATATAGGGAGACCCTTGTCCAGGGCATAGCAGAGAATATGATGCTGCTGCTGCTGATGACAGACAGACAGATAGATAGAACAGACAGATAGATATAATTTAGTGTCTACTAAGAACCAAAGACTTGCCAAATATTTTATGTACATAAAACATCGGGGAACTGTCAGCACTCTCTTTGAGCTTTTTAAAAAATTATTTAATTAGATACTATTTGTCTAACATTAATTAAATAATATTTATTATTTAAATCTCATTCTTATTTTTAAAAGTAGGATGCGAGAAGCCCAGCTTCCTTGGTCAGAGCCTCGCAGGCAGCTGTGGGGAGCAAAGCCAAAGGGTTTCCCGCTTTTCATGCCAGGACTACAAGATTCTTCGCTTTTCACCCCTTGTCATTGGAACGCGGCAGCACACACCACGCGAGATTAAGTAGTTGCTCCCCCATGCTAATGTCACGCAGAGTAACTTGAACCTCACAGATGAAAACATGTTAACAATGGCCAGCCATCACAATGCTGCCTCTCAAACCAGCTCAGAATATTCATAGCTTCATGCTCAGTACAGGTTCAGCCAAGCAGGAGCGGGCGCCTCATTTAACTATGACTTTGCAACTTAAGCAAAACCCTACATCCTGGCGGGGAGGCGGGGGACGGAGAGATGAAATGATGAAGAAAAGTACACACAGTGACTGGAGACAGAAATTATGTGTTGCTCAGGTCTGCCACGTTTTTTGTGTACATTTTTCTAGCAGCTGTTGTTTAGAAAGCGCCACCGGTCACACTGATCAAATGTGTCACCTGCGTCATTTTTAACCTACGTATTTTTTTTTTACCTGGATAATTCCTGGCTTCCTTTTGAAACTAAAATTAATTTACACGCTATTCTTCCTGGGCGTCCAGCATGCTCCACCCCTACCCCCAACGCTAAGACAGAGACCACTCAGTGTAGTCAGACTGAACCACGTACTGTGTCTCAGAAACAATTTTATTTTTCCAGTGCATTCTGGACCAACAGGATGGATAAGGGGCCTGAGCAGAGAATCAGTGTGCGTTCAGACGGGATCTGTTTAGTTTGCATTTAAACCATACTCCCTCAAGATGGACTGAACTGTGAGAGCCACTGTCAAAGTGTTAATAGCACGAAATCATTAAAGGCTGGCTTTGAGCTGCCTCTGAAGACTGATTTCATATAAACCAGGCTCATGTGGCTATGCAGGCTTAATCAGCTGGCTTCTCGGCCCCAGGAGCAGAGACTTGCTGGGGCAGAGTGAGCCATAGCAGCACCGAATCAAAGAAGGACTCTACAGGGGAGAGTCTCTGGGTGATATCCCAGCTCTGTGCTTTCTTAGTTACGTTAAGCTTGAATCAAATCACCGAATTGTAATATTCTCGGCAAGCTGGAACCTAGGGTCAGTCTTGGGTATAGGTCTATTGCTCTTTGGCACAGTCTAAACCACTGTGCTTGTTATAATTTGTATGAATGGTACCTCATGGAGTAGTGCAAGGCACAACTCAAATATGGAAGACCGAAGTCTTGCTGGCCGATCAGGTGTCTGTGCTGCTGCACTGCTTGGTCCCTTTCCGAACACAAAGTAAGTACCCAGAGAATTACAGCTCTCACAGCTTCTATCTTAATATACATCACACACGGCCTCTGTCTTTACACTCCAATTTTTTAAACCATCTTAAGAAAGTACTCTGCGAGAGTGCTTTCTGTTTCATCTGATTTTTTCCATCAAGGGCGTGATGGAATTCCGCAAATGTTTTCGGCTAAGGGCTCTCTACGTCTGTACTGTCTGTTCAGAGAAAAGAAGTGTCTTGGAAATTTTGTCCTGTTTCCACACTTACTATGTCCGTGAAGAACTCGAGACGTCCTCAGAAGTACCGGGTGAGATTGTCTCCTAACCTTTGACACCTCCCTGCACTTACAAGCCTTGTGTTCGGAGCCGGGCAGAGCCAACATCTACCTCACATTTTTCTGGCTGTGTGATTTTTTTTTCCCCGAGCTAGTTAATCTCATAAGCCTTAGGTTTTCAAACTTATATATTTGAGACGATGGTAATTTCTACCATAGAGCAGTGTCAGAGTGGGCAGGGTTATGCCGAAGGCAAACATATCCAGCAAAAGCTTAGCCTGGGTGACTGGAAACATATCCTCACTACACAGTTCTCTTGACTGCTTGTTACTCTCTCATCCCACTGGCGGAAGGATGCTGGATTCAGAAACCCACTTAAGCTGCAAGCCATGCACGGAGAATGTTGCCCCATGAACTCAGCAGGGTTCAGAATTCTTAGAAAGATAATCAGCAGGGCATTGTTCTGCTTCTATCTTTGCTAGCCGAGAGACCTGATCAGCATATTTATGCTGCAGAACCTAGCTGCATCCTCTATAGAGGAAGGCAGCTAGCATGTTTCCAAGACATGATTCCTGGATGCCAAAATAACGGTAAAAGAAGCAGACGACCGGGATTCCCTCTTTATTTTTAACTTGCTCCTTTATTTTCAATGTCAAGCAACCAGGCACCCCGCTTGCTATTCCCTGCACGCTCTGCTGCTGTACAACCATTTGCCCCTTACCTTGGAGTGGGGCTCAGTCCCAAGATCCCCAGTAGAGGCGTGAGTCTGCAGACAGCAGCCTTATGAGCAAGCCTGTTGCAGGGTTAGCAGCTGGGCTCTGACAGAGCTGCTAGGTGACTAACAGGTGGCTAATGTGCAGATGCCACAGGAAAAGGCTGACTCGCATCCTAGGTGTGAGAAAGAGGGTGGCCTGAGTAGCACCCTGCTACTTCGAACGGTACACGATTGCACAACTGAAAACCTATGGATTGCCTATTTTCAGATGGTGCCGTTTAATATTTCCCCAGACTAGGTAAATTAAAATCCCAGAAGGCAAAAACCACAGACAAAGATGGTCACAGTGTCTTTGAGTTTAGTGGAGACACCCTGAAAGTCCACTTAGCACAGCATTCCAGTGTTTGCACCATGACAATCCCTTTGGGCTTCAGTTTCAAAGACTGGACCTATTTTTCCGTGTCTGTTTTGAAACATCCCAAAAACGTAGGGTCAGATGTTCATAGACACGTGCATTTGTTTTTTATTAATCACAGCCCAAACTCTGACGGTCTTGTGTACCATTTCCTCTGAATTTACATAGCTAAGCATGGAGTCCATTCTCAGGATTTATACTTTTAGAAAGGCGATTTGTTCATTCTTTTTACACAGATATCTCTGGGCTGGTGAGATGGCTCAGTGACTCAAAAGATTGATATCCAGGCCGGAAAGCCTGGACGATCCAAATCTCAGGATCCATGTGGAAAAAAAAAAGAGGTAAACTCAGTAGTGGACACAGCTGTTATCCTAGCACCCCCTACGGATCCAGGGTAGGATCTGGAAACAGGAAAATCCCCAGAAGCTCATGGGCCAGCTAGGCTGCCATACTCCGCAATGAACAAGAGAGAGCCTGTTTCGAACAAGGCAGACGGTGAGAACTGACACCCAAGGTTGGTCTCTAATTTTTATAAGCACACCCTGGCCGTCAAGCATCTGAGGGTGTCTCTCTGTGGACTCACACGTAGCAAGCACATACACGAAACTACACACACACACATACACACACACACACACACGCACAAGAAGAAAATCCTGGAAGCTTTTCTGTTTACTGTCTAGTCGAGTGTTTGGGGAGAACAAGTAAGCAAAACGCCCATCCAATGACATGTGCAGCACAAGGCCATTGAGACAGTCAGGGGCTGTGTAGGCAGAGACGCTCAATCTATCTTGGGAACTGAGAGATATTTCTAGAAGGCTGTGGATACAAATGTTCTGGAGCAGAAGTAGAAGAATGGCTAAAGCTGATGGGGAACCATCCTGATTCTGTGGAAGGAATGTCAAGTCGGTGTGAGCAGGGACACACAGAAGATGGGGGACTGGACATGTGGGGCAGAGAGAGAGAGAGAGAGAGAGAGAGAGAGAGAGAGAGAGAGAGAGAGAGAGAGAGATGCGAAGGTGATTAGTAGCCATAGTCATATAAAAATATAAAACAGTAAGTCCAAAGCCCAAAGCAACAGGAAGGTACCGAGATAAGACATATTAAAGAGCATAGGCCTTTTCATATATCGAAAGTGACTGTACGCAGAGACTATCTGGTAAGGTTAATCAGATCTGGACACAAGATAGACTTGTGCAGTGTCAGAAGGGAGGGTGAGAAACGGCTCTCTGTGGTATCTAAAGATAGTTTTAATGTGTTGTTGTCAAGAGCACAGGGAAGTATTGAGCCCCCCGATAAAAGCTTACTCATCCAGGGATGCTGAGCACAGTAGCTAACGATAGACAGTAGAACGAGGTATAGGGAACTGTGATAAATGATTATGCGTGGCTCAAATCCATTTATTAACACACAGCATTGTCCCTATCCTGTGGTAAGTGCTGGAAGCAGAGCGATGGACAAGGCAGCATGTGCTCAGAAGTTGATTGTCCAATGAACAGACATGGGGCTGATAAACAGGCTAGGCCATGTGCATCACCCCACTGCCGACCATGAGTGGTTTATCCTCGGGGAAGAGCTGGAAAAGAGGACGGCATTTTTGGCTGTCATAACTGGGGCCAGTGCTAGTGCTACTGGGATCCAAAGGAGCAGAGAGTAGAAATTCTGCCAAGCAGTCTACAACGTACAAATTGGCTTGCCATCAACAACAGTCAACAGTGCCAGCAGGGAAGGACGTTGAGGAGAGGGAAGGGTAAACTGACTTATATTTCAGGTGAGCAAGGAGGAGACAAAGTCTGAGGAATAAAGCTATTTAGTCCCATGTAGGTAGTGTATACTGAGTGGATACACTGGACAAGGGGAGGTTATGTTTCCTAAGCAGAGCAGAGCTAGACAACCATTTCATTCCTCTACTCGGAGAGACATAGAGTTTAAAAGCCACACGGTGTTTATTTCTCCTACTTCCCATCACAAGCTTTGGAGCCAGAGTTGGATGCCGGTCACTGAAATGGTAGAAAGTAACACTTGGATATAGAGTGAGCATAGTGTGTGCAGTCAGTACCAACAGGATCTGTGCAAGCAAAGTGTAGTGGGCCATTTTAACCTAAGAAATAGTATTATATTCCTTCTCAGAGATTATAGGGGTTGTAGCAGGGGTGCACCCTTGCCAAAGACTGTTTCTTGCTGTAGACTGGTCCTACTCGACTGGGGGAAGATAGTCCTCTTCCACTGAGCACGAGCACATGACTTTGGGAGAAATGCACATGGAGTACTGAAGGAGGAAGGGGACACCTCCTTAGCCATCCAGGCCAGCAGATTGATCAACCCTGGCAATCAATGGGTGACAGATAGTGCAGCCAGATCACCTTCACACACACACACACACACACACACACACGCACACACACACACATATACACGCACACACACATGCACACGCACACGACACACACATGCATGTACACTCACACACACGCACACATGCATGCATGCACATGCAGACACACACATACACACACATGCACACATACACGCACACACACACACACATGCACACACACAGACACACATATGCATGAACACTCACACACACGCACACATGCATGCACATGCACACATACACACACACACACACACACACACACACTTTTTTTAGTCCCATTCCTTTTGAAAGAATACCTCCCAATCATTTTGCAAGCTTCTTTGTCATTTCTGTTGATTAAAAAAATATTTATTATGTTCTGTCTTACAAAAACAGAGAGACTGTCTGCTCTGAATCAAAACAAATATGATAGCTCTTGATCCTACAGAAAGACTGTGCTAAATATCTCAAGAAGAGGTGTGGTCAATCTTCTGGGTGTACATCCCTAAGAATCAAAAGGAGCTAACTTTAGCAGTCCCTGAACAGTCTTGTTTATTCCCAAACTGTTCATGGTAGCCAAGTTATGGAATCAGCCCAGCCCAGGTCCCAGCATTGGCTGAGTGGGCCTATAAAACCTGGCACACATACACAATGGAGTACTACTTGGGTATAAAGAAAAATTAAATTACATCTTCTGTAGGAAACTGGAAGGAACTGGAGTTCATCGGGGCGTTCACCTAAGCCAGTCTCGCAAAGCGAGACATCCCGTGTTTTCCAGCCTTTGATGAATTTGGGTGGAAATAACATGCTATGAAAATAACAGGAGATTGTTAGGGCCAGTCAGAGGGAAGGAGAGGGGGAGAGAAGGATGGGAAAGACTGAGGGGGTGAATGAAACCAAATCACGGTGCACGAACGCACGGTGATGTCATGATGAAAGCCAGTTCTCTGCACGCTTGATAAACACTACAGAATAAACTATCCGAACTGAAAAGGTGGTGGCAGGAGATGCTATGAGATGCTCTGATAGTTAGGGGAGAGAAGATCTTACTATCGCTCCACGTTTCAAGACTCGAGTTGTAGGCTTATTTTACTGGGGTTTTCGCACCTTGTCTGGCTCTGATGTGAGTGGGAGGCTGGGGAATTGGTGCACCGAGCTGGGGCTCTTTGTGTTTTTCTCATCAGTCTCGGGAGTTGTAGTGAAACATCATGAGCTAATTTTGTTTTCAAACTTACGGAACAGACTTTCCAGGAAGGAAACGGAGAATCACATCGAGACATCGCTGCCCCAAACACCAGTCTTGTGAATATTCGTGGCAAGAATTTTACTGTTCAAGTGTCACTGGATTCTTCATCTTTTTGAAATTCCCTATAAATCAACTTTTGCTTTGCATCACTCCTCTACGTGGAAAACACATTCAGCCACAACTCGATTCTTTTCGTTTGTTTGTTTGTTTGTTTGTTTTTAAGTGAAATGAACACAGCACAATGTGATTATGTTCTCACTAAATACTCTTGCCTGGGACAGGGATGAACTGAAAAGCTCTCCCTTCAGCTTCAAAGGGTCATTGTGAAAAGTCTGTCAGGGAACAGAGAGCTACTTGGTGGTAGTCAGCCAACGGGTCCAACAACCATGCTTGTATGAACAGGAGTTAAACCTGAGTTTATATCGTTTAATGATCGAAAACCTTGATGAAAATATTTCATGACACATAAAATGACCTGAAACACATTTTGGTATATATGCATTTATCCACAGGGTGGGTGGAACCACACCCAGCAAAACCCTCTTTTCTTTAGGTGCCTTAGTGTTCCTCTGGCTGTTGGGGGAAGCTATATGGTTTGCAAAGCTTATTGAAGTGTTTACTTTCTGGACTATTATAGGGAAAGGTTTATGCCTTCTTAATTATTCAATGTCACCTGCTGACACAGGTACTGTGTCTAAAACCCGGTATACATTTTCATACTTTGGAACATTCCATTCTGGGAAGGAGGGTAGCTAAAGAGGGGGGCGTGAGATCTTCTGAAAAGGCCACAAAGCTTCAGCGGCACTATTAGCTCGACGGGAAATAATGACATCAGAAGCAAGCACAGACGAATATTGTACAGCCTATAAGAGGATACTTGCAAAGGCCTCTTAATTCATAGCTCGCCAGAAATGCTAACGGAGGTATGTTTGGTGGCTGTTTGTTGTTGCTTGTAGTAAGTGAAGTGTAAAAGAATGGGCTCTCCATACTTGGGACGACACCCCTGCCCCCCTTTTCCCTTGCATGTAAACATTAAAAATCCCTTCTGATGAACAATACGATTACACGGTCCGGTTTCAGAGAGCGTCTATAGTTAGTCTCACTTAATGCACTTACCAAGACTAATGAGAACTATTCATGCTCACCCAGAGATTAAGAGCTGGGACTCAATTCTCAAAAGTCTGAGAGGGAAAAGAAATGATTAGCAGGCCTTCTGCACCAACAAGACTTCATCCACTAAGCTCATTTAAAAGACAACACAGCAAGGAAGCAAAGCAAAGCTATGACAGAGTGAATGGGCTCATCAAGGAGGCATCTCCCATGAAAACAAGTCTTCGTTAATTGTTATGTAAAAGCAGTCAGGAGCGTAATTTGCAACTAATTTGTCAAAGGCAGGCACTGAAAATACAGCTGAATCACCTCCAGTTCTGGGAAAAGGGATTCTCTTCCACCTTGAATGGCAGCTCGGGACACTGGCTATGCGTGAGGATCACCTGAGGAGCTCTATTATGATCACAGCTTTAATTGCGTGTCTTTACGGGTGATGGCTGTACACACGCATGTAATATGTCATGATCAAATCAGGGTAGTTAGCGTTTGCATCTCTTTCGACAATTGGTTTTGAATTTTGGGTTAATGGGTGTTCATTGCACATAGTTATGTGCTCCCAAAAGGAATGGTACCGTATCATTTGCATCAAAATGGATAGTACTAGAAGGCATGTTAAATAAAATAGGATGCAGCAGCAAAGCAAACACAACATTGTTTCCTGTTCTCTGTGAGAAGGTAATAAAGCTGACAGAGGAGCTGGGGACTACAGAGTCCAACATAAGACAGGGAGTGGGGAGTTGGGAACATAGAGAACACGGGCTCTTTGAAAGCCTAAATGCCAGGCCATAGTCCTGTCAACCCACCAGGTCAGTGGCTTTGAAAAGCGTCCTTGGTGTATTTGCCAGGAATTGAAGCCAACGGGAATTGAGGTCCCACTAGGTACACAAGCCCAACCTTGAGCCCCGGTTCCTCTTGCCACAGCCTCTCAGGTGCTATGACTGCCAGCATGCACGGCTTCGTCAGGCCACATGAACACTTTATGGATCTCTGTAAATTTAGTAGTGGAACCTCATAAAAAGGAAATGCTCCGCACAGCTAAAGAAACCATCCATCAAGTGAAGAGGGAGCCCACAGAATGGGAGAGAGTCTTTGCCAGCTACATGTCTGACAGAGGATTAATAGCCAGAATATATAAAGAACTCGGAGTCAAAAAAAAAAAAAAAAAAAACCACCCATGCAAAAACTGGTCTCTGAATAGGAGTTCCGAAAAGAAATACGAATGGTTGTGAAATGCCTTTAAAAAATGCTCAAGTTCGTAGCACGTAGGGAAATGTCAGGCAGAATGGCAAAGATCAAGAAAATAAGCAATTGGAGGGGATTTGGGGCAACGGGAACCCTCATTCATCCTTGGGTTTGCAAAGGGGTCTAGCCACTCCGGAATATTAGTATGGAGAACCCTCAAATGTCTCCAGATAAACTAACCAGATGATCTGGCTATACCGCATCTTGGCAAATACTTGCCCAAACCGTGTTCATTGCTGAACCATTTACGGCAGCTAGGAAATGCGAACAGTGTAAATGCCCTTCAACTGGCAACAGATAATGAAAATGTGGTACCTAATGTGCTATGGAATTTCCAGGTTAATGAATAGAGTCAGAAGAGACCTTTATGAAGGAGGCAACCCAGACCCATTAAGATTCTCCCCTGTCTGAGGCTCTTAGCCCCGCCCCTTCATGTGTGGATACAAAACCTGGGGTACCTGCAAAACCCAGGAAAGTAAAAGGGGACCATAGATGGAGAAGCAACAGAGAGGGAGATAGCAGAGTACAAAGTGATTTGAAAGACGAAGTGAGAAAAACTGGTAGGGGCTCTAATTAGGAAAAGAGGAAGGAAAGAAATACATAAGGGGATGAATGTCTGAAAAAGTCATAAGGAATCATAATTTATTTACCTAAAATTACTTATAATACATATAAGTCTGTATATACATTTACATATATAGTTTAAACAAAATTTTTCCTTCCGGACTAGCAATGCTCTTACCAAGAACCATAGACTAGCAAAACCCCTTAACATCAGTTGCAAGTCCTGCTTTGCAGTTTTCGGGAAGAATTATTTAAGAGACTCCCAAGATATTATAGGATATGGATGTTGTACTTGGCTGCCTCCCAGAGATTAAAGTTAAGTCCCTACTGCAGAAGACACCCAGAACTTCAGACACCAGACCTAGATGATCTCAGCTAGGTCTGACTGGAAAGCATCCTCCCTGGGGACTAGTTTCCATGGTGCAGAGAAACACTGCGAAATCCTTCAAAGAAAGCAACCAGTCTTTATCCAGCTATGATGCCTATGGGCTAAAACAATGAGCAGAATGGCATAATAATCCAGAGAGTGCAACATTGACTCACATGCTATGGTAGTAACCTACAGTTCTCTCAATAGAATCGAGGCTCACTGTACTAATGAGACTTGTGTGGTATAGGAAACCTAGTAGACTACTCAGGACTAATGAAGTCATGAATCTATGACATCTGGCACTTCAGTAAGGCAGCATAATTCCTAACTACATTTTAAATATGTATCCACCTACTCTTCGACTACTATAGGTCTCACCTCTCATCAAATCAATGTCTTCTTGCCATAGATGGGCACCTTTATAGAAAACGAGAATATCTCAAAATGCAGAGAACATGTGATTGTAAGGCACCCAGTCCCATCTGACATCTCTAACATGAATTCTACACCCAAGGTTCAGGGATTATAGGGGAAAACAACTGGAAGATTGTAAGAGTCGGAGAAGCAGGAACTTTGATGTGGGATTTCATCTTCTAGAGATGTCAGAGAAGACCCATGAAGTCTCACTTTTATCATCACTGCTCACACAAGACCTGAACAGGAAACATCAAAAGACAGGCAAACATGGAAGGGGGAAAACTTCACAGGGACCAACCCAAGACAAAGAGCTATAGGAAACTTAGGAATGATGGGGGGGGGGAGGGAGAGATTGAGAGAGAGGGAGAGACAGAGAGAGACAGAGAGAGAGAGAGAGAGAGAGAGAGAGAGCGAGAGAGAGAGACACAGAGAGAGAGAGAGAGAGAGAGAGAGAGAGAGAGAGAGAGAGAGAGAGAGAGAAGAGAGAGAGAATAGTTTTCCCAGGGATTCACTATTTGGTTATCAATATCAAATGATCAGACCTGAGATTTTATATATATATTATAGGTACTGGGTGGATTACATTTATATATTCAAGAGTATACATTAGTATGTGTGGACACACACACACACACACACACGCACACACACACACAAACACACAATTTAACAACAACTAAAGAAACAGAGACCATGAATCTTGTAGAGAGGAAGCAGATATATTGGAAGGGTTAGATGAAGGAAAGGGATGGGGTAGATGATATGATTATATTTTGAACTAAACATAATTTTAAAAAGAGTACTTGGTTTGGCGATTCCAGTATTCGCTTCGGCTGAGGACTGGCATTCTGCTACTCCCCTCCTACAAAAGCAGATCCCCAGGCAGCATTGCAATGCTTGGTTGGGGCAAGAAACTTCACTGGTAATTGCAGAGGAGGTGCAGGAAATAAGGGGACGTAGAGAGAAAGCAGCTTGGAGACTGAGTTTTCTCTATGTCTGGAAATACTGAAATCCCCACTCAAGGCTTGTGATCTATTTCTTAAAGGTTTTAGATAGACGGAATTGAGAAAAAGTGCCTTTCGCCAATTAATGTCTTGGGCTTCCATGATTTATTTTTCCCATGATTTATTATTATTCTTTTAAATAGTTAATAGGAGTGATTGTGCTGGGTTTGTGGAATTCCATTCTTTAGCTAAGTCTTTGGGGAACATCACTCACATGCTGTAAGGAAAAGTCACACAATCAACTACCTCTCCTTCATGATGACAGAACACTACATGCCTTGCTGGGTAGTCCTTTGGGTAGATGTCAATCTTGGCATTATGGTCTACCTGCATGCCTATTGTTAGATATAGAATCGTCTGGGGGTACGATTTTTACCACCACCTCTTCTGTCACCCCTATCCACGCTTAATAATCTTTGCCTTAATCAACATTGTATTTTCGTGGAGATTTCTTGGAGGAAGGACCACAGAATGCTGGCAAATGACAGCTACTTAGTCCTCCAATAACCACGCCTGTGCTTATTTATTCCTTAGGAGAATAGTCTGAAAAACGAAGCCAAAATGGAATCGAGCCCAACCTTTTAGAGGAAACCCAATCCAATTTTCAGGAGAAATCGTGTAACTTGATTAAAAATCAGCCATCAGATAGACAGGATGGTGCGTACTTGTAATCTCGGCACTTGAGAGGATGACGCTTTGGAGGCCAGCCTGGGCTACACAGCGAGTTTAAGGCTAGCCTAAACTATACAGTGAAACACTTATCTTGAAAAACCAAATACTACGCTCGCAGCTTAGTGACGGAGCGTCTACTCAGCATGCACAGGACACTGGATTCACTCTTCAGGAAAATCAGCCATGTAAGTCCTAGCTATGCATGTACCAAGAGTCATTCAAGTTTGGATGAGAGACTTTTGATGTCTATTCTCAGGGATTTTGTTTGTTTGCTCTATGTCATTATTATTATTATTATCATTATCATCATTATATTTCAAACCTAATACCTTGGCTTAGCCACTTTACCAATGTAGATGTTTGGAGGGGCAATTTGGAGCAGTGGAATGTTAAGTCACTCTTCCCAAAGGTTATGGTATTTTCATTTATCGAGCACCAGGTATACAAACGCCAGCCACGCTGCCTTGATTAGTCCTCATGAACTCGGCAGTTAGATAATATCATTCGTAATTACTGATGAAACATCTGAGTCTCGCAAAGGCTATGTTGATGCCCCATGTCATACTTTAATCAGTGACCATTCTGTGTTTCAGACCCAGGGCTGTCTGACTCCAAAGCTTGGACTCTCAATCTCCACTGCCTGCTGCCAACTTGAAGTGCATAAGCCAACCGCGCAGCCCTTTGGGGGACCGGAAGAACTAGCAATGGCCTCATTCCCAGCATAAACACATGCAACACTACTGTCCATCTGCCACAATTCCACAGTGGATTGATGCTGTTCAAGAAGAAAGCCCAAAGGCCGTTTGGGCAGTGTCTCAGCAGCTCACCACTTTATTTGTTAATCTAATCTATCCGTCTTCTTTTGGGGTAGGAGGAGGTGGAAACACCTGACTGGATAGCTCATTTTCCTACTTTATTGCTTACTGGTTCTGAATAAACTCACTTGTTTCTGCCAGAAGCACATCTCCCAATTGGATGAGCCCTTGAGCTCTGTATTTTGAAAACCTTGGATATCCAGTTAATGAATAGTCCAAAACATAGGCAGTGCGGCTAATATGATACAGACAGTAAGGCTCCGTCTCCAGGAATATTCCCCCTGAGATCAATTCCCAAATATCAGCCCAGGTCCTGGCTGTGTCCAAATCACCTGAGATGTTAATTAAAAATACAGATTCTTCAGCTTCATTCAAGACAAACCGAATCAGACTATCTCTGGGTGATGATCCGGAAAACTGTGTTACCAGCAAAACCCCAGGTAACAGGACCGCACAGCCAGAATTAGGAACTAATTTGCTAAGTTAGAGCGAATGGGGGCAATTGCTCTGGGCCAATTCATTTGACTATTCAATATTTATTGACCTACTACCACTGTACCACCAAGCACATTTCTAGACCCAGAGAAAAAGCTGCGAGCAGGGCACCCAAGGTCTGCCAGAAGTTTACAACTTGGTGAGTGAAGCCCGGCAATTGGAAGGGAGACACATGCCTAGGTCATTTGAGGGAGTTGTATTCTTGGGTGTGAATGAAGGGCTACAGTGAGATCCTTGGTTTGCAGCAAATCATAGGGTCAGGGAGGCAACCTGTCCACTGCAGAAAAGTACTGCTGAGAGGCTTGTCCCACTTAGACTTTAGGAGTGTTTTCATATACCACCCACTTTCGGCAAGAGGATATTCTCAAGAACAGTTAGATTGGCCCCAGAGCAAGGACTCTCTGTTTAGCTTTCCCCAACCTGTGAGGCTTCTCCAGTTTATCAACTCCTTGAAAATCCCCATGAGAAGCCTCAGATCTCCCAAAGCACCAAGAGCCATTGCTGCTTCTCCCTGGTGTGGCATTGGAATCATATTCTGCTGGCCTACCGTGGTACACTCTTCCTAAAACATGGTAAAGTAAGAGGCAATGGTCACTAGAGTCTGAGGAGGAAAGGCAGGCCATGAGGTTAGATTGGAGACGTGGGAAATCACTGTTTATTTCTCTCTATTCACTGATGTTCCTTCAAAACTACTGTTGGCTGAGTAACATGGTGGCAGAATGCACAGGGTGGATGACCCGAGGCTTCATTTTGATTATATGACATTGTCGATTTCTTTCCCTTTAACCTATACAGGAGACCCAAAATGAATAGGTTTTGTTATTCTTATATCTTCCACTTGTTCTAAGATGCTATGAGTGCTTCCTTTTGTGTATATGTATGTGTACATGTGGTATAAGTATGTTTGAGTAGGGGCATACACGTAGAGGCCAGAGATTAATACCATGTATCTTCATTATTCTGCAAATTTTGATTTTAGATTTACTCATTCTATTTTATGTTTATGAGCATTTTGCCTGCATGTATGTATGCATGTATGAAGTATATATGTATGTATGTGTGTGTGCATGTATGTATGCATGTATGAAGTATATATGTATGTATGTGTGTATGTGTGTGTATGTATGTATGTATGTATGTATGTATGTATGTATGTATGTATGTGTACCACATGCATATTTGATGCCATAAGAAGTCAGGAGAAGGTGTCAGTTCTTGTGGAAGTGGAGTTGCAGAAGGTTGTGAGCTGCTGTGTGGGTTCTAGGAACCAAACACAAGGAGTGTTGGTTTAAGTCTGACGCGTGTAGATAAATCACAGGTGTTATTGCAGATGTGCTGAAAGAGCATGGTGCTAGGAGATAGACGTGTGGTAAATAGCATCTAACTAAACCCCTTTTATTTCAGATG
The DNA here is from genome assembly GCF_011064425.1 of Rattus rattus. Taxonomy (NCBI): domain Eukaryota; kingdom Metazoa; phylum Chordata; class Mammalia; order Rodentia; family Muridae; genus Rattus; species Rattus rattus. Next base: position 19,747,033 of record NC_046162.1, read on the forward strand.
GAGAAGTAGAATCCTAAGAAGTGAAACGATGAGGTCACAGGGACATAATTACTTAGTAGAAAAATTGGTGACAGCACAGGGGCCTGGGTGCTTGCTCAGTGCTGCTTTAGGACGTAGGTTTATCTGATGACAGCAGAAGTCCTTTTTGAATGGAAAGGAATGCGATTTAAAAACAAACAGAGAAACTCCTGGCTCACCTATTCTGTGTTTGAACTCAAAGGAACAGGGGAAATGGCTACATATTTCTGATTTATCCTAACTTTTAAGCTATGGACCAATGAAATGCCAACAGATGCCCCTGAACCTCATGTCTATACTTCTTTTAGAAAAACAAGATGCAACAAACAAGACTTAAATTAATCAAAAGCAGTAACATGGTCATCTACTGTTCTTATTAAATATCATGTACCATGAATGTGTATATGTGATATACTCACAAGACTGGCTATAAAGTGGTTTCTTTTACAATTATGTCCCACAAACACACTGCGTGACACCATGGGCCAATAAGAAACCTTCAGCTTCACTGCAATCCCATGGGGCTCCATTGTGCTTCCCCGATGCAAATATGTCTATGTGGTGGGTGCTTTTATTTTTAAAAAGACATATGGAGATGAATAAAGCTCATTTCTCTGCTACCACCTGTGTACAAATTCCTAAGAGCCATGAAAACACACCTGTTAGGCCTCCTGCTGTGACAGCAGAGTTCATGGACGGTCACTTCTGCTGTTCCCTTTTTCTTCTCTCACTGCACTTACGCTGGGTTTGGGTTTCCCACAGGCTGCTCTAAGCCAAGGACTGAATGTGGTTGGCCATTTCCAAAGGGTGTGGGAAAATCTCCAATGGGCATCTTTGACTCCCAGAAATACCCACATCCTAATTTTTAAAAAAGAGTTTTTAGAGTTTTTTTTTTAGAGTGTGCCATAGTCTGACATTCCCATAACTCTCTTCTTCCCTGGACCCTTTTGCTCTTATGGCTATGACCTTGAGGGCCAGAGGTCCTCCCCTATCCTGTCCCTCTATCATAGTCTTCATAGAAGCCTTTCCTACAGATCTCTCTCATGCCCAATTCTGCCTTACTATCTACTTTGCAGAGGACCTCAGCCTCATTCCCAAAATCCAGTTCCTGTCAAACAGATAATTCTACACGGAGTTTAGAATGAGGAGCTAGCCAGGACTCAGACGTGCCCCATTGGTTATAATGGAAAGGGGGAAAAATGTCCTGTCAGCATTTTGTGTAAACTTATGACCACATTTAATCACCCAGAGTGCACCTTCACTGACTACCAGATGTGTCATTAGCCGTTTCTGAAAAACGTGAAATAAAATCAGCCTGAGAATGCTGTGGAACAAGTCAATACTAACAGATGGTGTTTATTTTGCCACTGCCTGTGTTAAAAAATTACCACCTAGTCCCATCAAATCCATTTCTTTAAGGTGGAAGCTTTATGTAAAAACTGCTAGAGAAAATGCAATATTTTATCAGCTGTCATTGAGTTCCTTAAAATATGAGCGCTTGTTTTCATGGTTTTCAGTTTTCTAGGACATGGCGCAATACACAGGAGATGGGTTTGTATAAATCTGACACGGTGGAGCATTTTGCCAGCAGCTCTGTCTTGCAACATGCAATATGTTTTGTTTTTCAAACAAAGTTAGTCCACGAGTTCTTCACAACAGTAGTGCTCTGAGGATGAAGACCGGGATGCTTCAGTTAAACACTCTGTAAAGTGCTGCCCCGTGGATGGCCTGTACCGTGGGGGTCCTTTACACACATCGACTACATGCCTTTTTAGTTGGAAAGACACAGAGAACCATCCAAAATGGTACCACGCTAGAATGCCTAAGAACATGGGAGAAAAGTTGGCAATATGGCAATGGAGAAAACGAAAACAAACAACAGAATACTCAACAACCACAAACCCAGCAAGGGTCTTACGATACTCACTCTTCATCAAAGCACAAGGAGAAGGTCCTTGAAAAGATAGTAAGGGTTGGAGACTGCAGCTCAATGTGCTGACAGGCATTGAGGTTTGTCAGGTATCGAGTGAGGACAGGTTTCCCCTTCCTCAAAGCAGGCACCATTCTGATCAATCTCCCAGACACAGCGAAATCTGTCCTCCCTTGGCAGAACATCAGAGAGCCACAGGGGACTTCAGACCTCCATAAATCTTTGTACAAAGTAACTTGCCCATTCATGAGGTTGGGACCTTCAATGACCTAAAGAACTCTTGAAAGATCAGTACCCTATCCCTGAAATGCAGCCCTACTATGGATAGGAATCTAAGCTGTATCAAAATCAATAAATAAGAACACATAAAAAGGTGTGAGGTCCCCCGCTCTGTCAAAAGAGGAGACCAGCACACAGTAGAGTCCTAATCCATGCAGATGGGAATGAAGGAACTCTCTCTTCCTCAGGCTGACCGCATTTACAGCCCCGCTGAAGCCAATTTCTGCTAGCTGTGTCCCCAGTTTATGGAGGAGTATGCGTTCAGTGTCTCTCACAGTCCCTGGCATACAGGGAGTGCTATGCGAATATTATTATTTTAAATCGTATCATGTATTATTGTAGAGAAAGCCCTCGGAGCACTTTTCTCACCGTGTTCACAGTGAGTCTTGCTAAATGGTAAAATTGCAGGCAATTTTCGGTGGTTATTTTTTTTTCTTGGCTTATTTGTTTATTCTGATGTTTCCAACACATCGGAAAATGTACCACGTGAAAGGAGGGGAAGAGGAGAGGAAGAAGAAGGGAAAAAAAAATCTCACCTGATTTTGCAGTGCTTGATTTTACTGCTAAAAATAGTACATAATTGGATGGATAAAACTTAATTTTTTTCTTGTTTTATGCTCAAAGTACCTTAATCATTTAGTATTTCTCTGAAAACACCTCGGCAGAAACATCTGTGAACTCCTGATCCCAACGCAAGTGAACACGACTGTATAGCAATCAGTGTGGAGCTAGAATGAAGTGGAAATACTGAGACCATAGAAAAATAGATAAAAAAAAATGATAAACAGGCTGTGGGATGATTGTCCCTCTTTCCGATCATTTTTCTTCCCCTTCAAAATGCAGGGGTCCCCGCAGAAAGCTCTCCTAGGTATGTAAGCCCTCATACGCCAATGAGTCAGTTGGGATACAGCCGCCATTTTGCCTAACGATAACTGAAATAAAACAAGCTATTTCTAGGCAGCCCCTGGTAGGCCCTGAGGCCATTTCCAGTGATTGTCAGAGATCATATCATGAAAGGCCAGCACCAAAAAAGCGCTAAAATGATCCAATTAAAGTACAGAAATCACTGAACCCATGTCCTAGACACGCTTTTCAAGGGACGCCCACTTGATCACATGTTTTAAAAACCTGATAGCGGACTTACAAATTAGTCAACGCCTACCTGGCAAGGAGGCCTGGGACCATTCTAGATGCAGTTGCTTTCTTTCTCCCTGTATTTCAACATCTAACTGAACAATGACAAGCGGGACTGTAAACTGAGGGAACTTCCTCCTTGGGTTCTGCCTTCTTCAAAGTCTACATCATTGGCTGCTCTTGTGGTTCCAAGTGGTCCAGAAACGCTACTGTGGTGTGTTCGTCCTCTCTTTCTTATTGTTTTAAATCACACATGGTCAGGTGGACCCTTGTGAAAATTCCAAAACATTTCTTCTGAGCACCATCTGATTTCATAAGACTGACCCTTGTGATATTGAATGACGTTACCATAGAAACTCATCGGGCCCCACTTATGCTGAGACCTACCTGCCTTCTTCGTAAACATGTTTCCGTTTAAATATCCTTGCTGAATCCCAGTGACTGGTGCTGGCAGTACCTGGAGGAAGGAGGTCTTCCAGGTAAACACACAGCAACCCTAGGAGCTGCCTGAGAGGAAACAAATCTCAACAAATGTGCTCCAGCTCTTTTCAACTCTTCAATCAGGAGGATGTGCACCATTATTCACCTAAGATAGATGACTTCCCCATCCCTCAGCTAACGTACTAAGGATAGGAGAAGTCCAAGCCGGTTTCTGAAATGATCTTTTTGGTCATCGAGCATGAATATGCCTTCCTCGCACATTCAGAAATGCAATGGGCAACCTTTCTAATGTGCACATGCTCCATGCATCTCACAGAGAAAGAGGTCTTCTGATGTAGGATGCAGAAATATGCAACATGGCGAATACTAGTAAGTAATCGATAAGGTCCAAGTCCTGTGATGTGTCAGGTGCTAAGGGCTTTAATGGGTTATTGTATCGAATCATTAAACCACTCTTATGGGAAACATACTTTTTTGAGTATTTTGCATTCTACAGAAAAGGGCACAAGAGGACAACTTGCTAGAGATGATGTCTCTAATCAGGTCCATGCTCGGCTGGAACTTGTGCTATCTAGAGAGGCAAAACGGTAATTATCTGACTATATGAGCTGGTGACCAAGTGTAACACTTCTGAGAAAGCCTTGTGGTTCATCTGTCCTTGGTGTGGTAGCCCTTCTAGTCCTTCAATCATCTTTGAAAGCAAAACGCAGCTTGTCAGCTGAAACAAAGTTGTAGTTTTTGACTACAGCTTATGTTTTATTCCCTTTCCATAGTAGGGCCGCATTTCGGGAATAGATGTACAAAGATTTATGTGAGGTCTGGAGTCCCCTGTGGCCCTCCAATCTTTTGCCAAGGGAGGACAGACTTTGTTGTGTATGAACAGTGCCTGTTTTGAGGAAGAAGAAACCTGTCCTCATCAGATACCTGCCAAACCTTGATATTTGCCAAAATCTCAATTGCAAACCCACCAGATCAAGAAAACCTTGATGTAAATCTCTATTGTTTAAAAATTTGGGGTCTATGGGACCTTCTTACAGTAGCACTAGCACACAGAGACATCCATCTATCCTGAGTTGCTGCAATTAGAAGTTTGTGTTCAACACTGTTTCGAATGAGCTGTTATGAGATTTTTGACCTCAAATGTCCTTTTCATTTTCACAGTGTTTTTGTTAACAGTGGTGAGAGGCAGCAACACATAAAAATGTAAGGGTAAAATTTTCCTGAACAAGAATGCCCGATACAGCCGTGAACCCACAGCACCAAACACTGAGATTTGAAATATACATTTCTTATCCACAGCATTTGAAAGATGATGGTGGATGCTCCTTAGTAAAGCATGCAACTAATTAGAGAGTAAGGAGGCAGGGAGACAAAGGGGAGGGGTTAGGCTATGGGAGGGTAAGAACTTATTGCTTGGGTTATTGGTGAGTTGATCCAAGACAGCATGTGGCAACTTAGAGTTCGATGTGTTTCTAGTATGAACCAGGAAGGCAGAGCTTGCTCTGAAAGGACAGGAATAGACATCTTGTCCTGTGTATTTGACAGAGGTTTCATCATCTCCCTTAACTACACATTTGAGTTGCCTTTCCAAAGTGTACTTATATTCAACGGTTCAGCCATTCCACAAGTCTCTCCTCACGGTGTTTTCTGAAGTGGTAAAAAGTGTGAGACCGATGAGAAGGGAGGCTTATCCATTGATGACTATCAGCTCTCCAGCCCTCAGAGTCTCTTCTTAAAATATCACCCTACTAGCAAAGCCACCAAGACCGTCTCAAGTACAAATTGAAGGCTGGAGGTCTAGATACCACAAGATCTTTCACTCGGCCTCAAATTTGACCTTTCCAACAGAAAGCCACACACCCCTAGGCTAACAGCTTTGGTTCCGTGTGTCACAGATTTTTTTCCCATCAATAATTTGATGACACTGGTTGAACTTACAATATTTATGAATCAACTGAATTAATACATGTAAAGAAACTCACCACCGTAGATGCTCTTTTCAGGCAAGTTGTTTCTTCATAACAACAATTATAACAACTACTGTCATTCTTAGTGAGAAAAGGACTTATTAGAGGAAATAATCTGATGTTTATAAAAATAGCATGCTCTACGGCCTACTTTATATATAAAGTACAGCACTGCAACCAAACTCTACCTTTGTTTCTCACTTTGAAAGGGTAGAACATTTGACAAGAGCTTTGGAAGTGAGGAATCCTTCCTTGTATATGATTCAAGCTCTCTCCATCAGAGGCATAACATTTTTGTGTCTGTTGCATGGTTTATTTTTCCACTATCCTTACTCTCTAACCCTATGTATAGAGGGTCAGTATGTGGCCTCAATCTTGATGAGTTAGATATGCCAACATCATGTTACCACATACTAACTCTACTGTGCTACTAGGCACAGTACGTAGACTGGGCTCGCAGAATGCAAAAGCCTCCTTGCTCTTTCTCTCTCAATGCAAGAAGACAAAGGCAATGCTCGTGTTCACCCCACATGAGAGCCAAGCACCAGGCAGCTTCATTGGGAAAGAGCATCCACCAACTGGGACATGTGGCCAAGGCTGAGACCATCTGTCTCCTGCAGAAGCATCCAGTGAGTGTTAAAGACCTCATCAGAGAAGCCTCAGTGTGCACTTTATGAGCGTTAGTCGGGATTCTTTTACTGATTATGACAGGAGAAGAGTAGCTGTCACTGAGGTCCCCTTGCCAGCTGCGGGAGTAGGCTCTCTCGTTTGTCCCATTACTGCATCTACATAGAGTTTGCAATGCATCGCTCTCTAAAGCTAGCGGAGGCAGAGGCAAGCATGATTACCAGCCAGCCGCCTAAGAAACATTTCTTTTGTCCAAGTACTACATGCATTTTTAATTGAAAAATACTTCCAATTACATTAGAATGATCATAAATAAGAGTGCAATGTGTTAGAGGGTGAAGCTGGCGGGCTATTCATAGATTGTTATTAAAATTAGCATTATTATGATTCCATCAATTATTTCTGCACTTTGGAACGTTTTGTTTTCTTCTAAACCTCTTTACATGCTTTTGTGAGTTTCATTATAATGTCAGGTGCCCCTTTCATGGGAACATAAATTTCCTGTCTGACAAATGTGGCTTCCCCTATCTCAGGAACCCATGCTATTCGGGCCATGGAGAAAGTGACAATGTTATTTCTAATGCTCTTTATGTGTATTCTCTCACACAAACCCAATTATCAGCAGCTTTTGGGATTCTATTACATCCAACCAGATGTTTATATAAAACACCACCACACTCTTGGTTTTAATGATAAGCATAATAAACATTACTCTATTTTATATAAACAATATTTCCCTAAGAGGCCAATGGTATTTGCATACTAAAAAAACCCCAAAGAGGCAAAAAAAAACCCCAAAAAAGCCCAAAACCCTCCAAACAATCCAAGTAACAGGATGATGTCATAAGAACTGTCTTTTAAGAAATTTTTATTTAGTTTGTTCGTTGACAGTATCATACACACATGACGTGCATTCTGATTAATGTAAATTCCTCTTCTCCCAAATTTTTCCTCTTATCTGTTATTGATCCCTTCCCCCCCAACACGTACCTTCTTGCATTAACCTGGTTTTATTGTTGTGATTATGATACCTACACTAACTTTAACTAGTGTAATCTGTGTGACAAGGGGTCTGAACCTATTCACTGGAGCCCAGCTAGAGCCTTAGTGGGTACGCAGCTGAGGATAATGCTACTCGTCCTCCTGACTCCATAGATATCCAATAGTTCAGTCCATAGACATCTGTGAATGGGCCCAGTTCTGTATTTGTCCAGTGCAGAGAGCCTCAATTCTTGTGTGGTTTTAACTGCACTGGGAGTGTCAAGGCCAGAAGACAGCATTTCACAACATTTTTTCCTTTCTTCTCATTGTTACATCCTTCCCACCCCTTTTCTGCAATGTTCATGAGCCTTCCAGGAGGCAAGAGGAATGTCATTCGAGGGCTGAGTGAGCTCTTAAACTTGTCAGTGCCTTGAGCACTGCATCCACTGCTGTTCTGCGTGAAGAGGGCTTCTCTGGTTAAGGTTAGGAATAGCACTTGTTCATGGTTATAGATTTGTTTAGGAAGTGCCTTGGCGCCCTTTAAGTTCACCCTCTAGGGCTGAAGACCTCTTTACCTGTGAATTTTAACTGGGTTTAGAGTTACCAGATGTGAATTCCCTCTTGTGGAACTGGGACTCAAGTCCATTCGTAGAGTGGTTGTTTTTGTTTCAATTTGGGTTTTCGTCAACATTTCTGTCTCTTTATCAAATTCAATTTTCATAGCTTCTTGAGTATTTTTCTTTGGTTCTTGTTCTGTTCTGTTTGTTGCCTTCATTCCAGGGTTTATTGATTTGTTTTGAGATGTTGAACATGTTTATAGTTGTTGTTCTGAATTTGTTGTCACGTCACCTGAGTTGGGAGCCATCATTGATAGCTTCATAATTATTGAGAGAGACATGCTTTTTTCTTCTCTCTCTCTCTCTCTCTCTTTCTCTCTCTCTCTCTCTCTCTCTCTTTCTTCCTTTCTCTTTCTTTCTATGGTGAGACTTAAACATCTGGCGTGGGGCAGTCTTTTGGTATGGATATCTGACTCAATTCTGCTGAGTGGAATTTATTCGCTATTACCCAGGCTTGGAAGGTTTCGGGTCACCTGGGTGATCCTTGAAACTCAGTCTGTGGCTAATCAGGGTTGAATCAGGATTCGGCTAGAGGAGATGGTCCTGGCTTAGCTCAGGAGGGTGCCGCTTGCAGTCTTCTCACCAGGCTCTCTGGAGAATGCAACAGCTGTCTGCTTCTCATTATGAGAAGGTTCAAGTGCCAGAGGGAAGTGGAGGTGAGGGCTACCAGTGCTGCCCATCAACCCTTAGTACAGATCCCACAATGACAGAACTAGGAGTCCCAGAGTGACAAAGAGGGAAGGCATCACGTGGAGCATGCAAGCCCTTGATGAAAGTCCTTAAATGGCAACATGAGGGTACCAGAGGAAGGGAGAGAGGAGGAACAGGCCAAGGGGTAGGTAAAGATTCTCAAATGGCAGAGTTGGGGTCTCAGAAGGAGGAATTAGAGCGCATCATTCCTCTTTTGAGCCTATTTTCTTGATTTTTGACATTTCTATTAAAAACTGGATAAGAGGCTGATGGTCCTGCCTAACATATAGAGCTATGCAAGGAAGCAGGAAACAAAAACTCAGTCCACCAGATACAAACCATATGAATTGAGGCAAGCATAATGGGAGAAAGGGGATGATTGCTACTATTAGAATACACTAGTCTAGGAGACTATGGCAAGAGGTATATTCAAAATGCTTAAAACATGCTCCAAGTTTTAATGCTCAAAGGATCTTGAGACATAGAGTCTTGTGCTACGTGATGATGTTGGAGTCAACAATGGACCACATGGGTGATGTTGGCTCCATAAGAGTGCAGTGTAGCTCGGGCTAGGGCTACAGTGTTAATGGTACATAAGCAAAGACCTGGGTTTGATTCCTAGTAATCAAAAGCACTTTCACAGTGTAGCTTAAGAAGTCCTATCTTCTGGTGATACAGTTTCATAAAGTCACAGACCAAGGCATTATTTCTGAGTTTGGTGACAATGGTATAAATACACTTACTCCTTTCCAGCCCTCTAACAGTACAGTGTATGTTGTGGGGATATTATGTAACAGCTGATGGTAACCAATGACTGTCTCTTGCCTGCATATTTACTGTCCTCTGCTTTGTAATCTGTATTTCGGTGTTTTCCATACTTATAACAACAAGGGCTGATTGTGAAGAAAAAGCTATTATGCAGGCAACAGCTCATATACCTCATGTTAATTGCATCTTCAGATTGCATCATGTCGACTGACTGACCTTGACCATCTGGGTCAGTGGTGTTTGCACTGTACTCTGTGACATTTGTACAATGACAAAATTACCCAGTGACACACTTCGCAGAACTTATCCTCGCTATTGAGTAATTTATGACTATTTTATTTTAAAAAAGTGCTCAATCTAGGTGCCATGAGCATTCTTACTGGAGAAAAAGGAAGTTTTCACTCTTTTTATTTATTGTTGCTGTGTTACTATGTGAGTGTTGTCATTAGATAAAAAGCACTGTTGTGTTACATTTATTTTTTGTTACTGTGTTACTATTGCCATGTTAATAAGGTTACAAAGAACAAAGTATGGATACAATTATTCTTGTATTCAAGTTAGGAACCAAGCCCCTTTATATATGATACTGTATTTAATATAGGAAGTCTCCTTGTTATACATGGAGTCCCCAGTTCACTGGACAGTCCTGTACATTAGCTGTGCTGAGGGCATCGCTCATCTATCATTGAGCACTGGAGTTAGCTCAGCATGGACTTTAGAGAGAGATCACAGTGAGACAGAACCTCACAGACATCAGGTGACCTTGTTAGTTCTATGCCTTGGTTAATTAAGATATATATATTAACACTCACATACATATACACACACACTCACATATATATATATATATATATATATGCACAGATACACATACACATGAATGACTCATAAAGATTCACTATATTTAAAGAATATCAATGTCAATATCTTAAATGAAAGTTTGCTAGATTCCAAAAAGAAATATTCTCAAATTCTTGATAATTATTAACCAAATACAGTGCAAATGTACTGTACTCACAAGTAGAGGTTTGATAAATAAGTATTCATTTTGTGTGTGTGCTTTCTTTCTCAACACATGGTGTGTGCGTGCTCAAGAGCATCTACACACCACACACACACACACACACACACACACACACACACACACACACACACACACACACACACACACACACACACACATACACACACACACACACACACACACACACACACACACACACACACACACACACACACACACACACACACACACACACACACCACACACACACACACACACACACACACACACACACACACACACACACACACACACACACACACACACACACACACACACATACACACACACACACACACACACACACACACACACACAGACACACACACACACACACACACACACACACACACACACACACACACACACACACACACACACACATACACACACACACACACACACACACACACACACACAGACACACACACACACACACACACACACACACACACACACACACACACACACACACACACACACACACACCACACACACACACATGCACACACACACACACACACACACACACACACACACACACACACACACACACACACACACACACACACATGTCCCTAAGAGGGAGAGAGGACTCAATAACAAAATTAATAGAGCTAAAGAGAATGTATGCAACTACTCAGGGTTTGAGACAAAAATGGAAAAAAAGAAGCCATTTGTCTGCCATCTTGGCTAGTACTGTTGAATACCTGGAAGACCGAGTGCCCCTACAGGCCTTGTGGGAGAACATTCGCATTTCTGACGACAAATTCAACCTTATAAATGTATCTGCACATATTATATATACAAGCATACATATATATGTATGTATATGTCTATAATGATAATATACAAACATATTAATAGGCTAGGATGCATAAACATACCTGTATGTACAGGCACATTTTTAATATGAGTAGGTCTTTTGTTGCAGAAAACCTAATGTTAAATATTTCCCTTATGAAAATTAAACCCATACATATATAAAATATCCATTTCTGCATTATGAGAGTGAGTAGATATAATTTAAATTCTCATAGGCAGGAAAGTGATAAAACTCACTGTACTTCTAGGCCTAGAATTAGCTGCAGCTGGTAAAAAAAAAATGCTGGGACATATGTCCTAAGTGTAAAAATGAAAGTGATATGCTATCAGAAACATATTATAAAACAAGTTATAAAACATATATAGTATTAATCACGTTTTTATTCAAATAATCAAAATATATACACATATGTGTTTGTGGGTTTTCTAGTATTAGAAAAGTTGGGATGTGTTTGAGTAAAAGTACTACTGGAAGTATAATTTTGATTATGTGGTTTAGAGAACCTGTCGGACAATACATGAGCATATGCAGTTATCAAGTGTAACTTCTCATTTTTTTGAAGTTTAATTTGATTATTGCTTTAAACTGTAATCTAAAACAATTAAATTTGAAAAATTACTATACCCTTATCAACTTAAATCACTCTGCCTTATATTTGTGCTGAAATGAATTTGTAGAGGCAAGAATGTGATAAGAACGTCACCCAAAAGGAGTTTACCACGGAGAACCAATCACTTAGTCCTTAATAAGCAACGGGAATTTAAACTTTGGATTTAAAAAAGCACCTATGTTCCTCCGTAGTACAGAGGGCATATGGAGTCATAGGCAGCATACTTCAGTATGGCAAGGTAGCACAGGTTGTATAAGAGGCCAATATTCTTATTCGAAAGTCCTGTGATTTCTATCTGCAAGCACTAAAAAGCCTCTGTCAAAGACAGTAGTGTCCTCTAAGCCACAGTTGTGCTTTCCAAGACCAGGGTTCCCTGAGTCACTCTGAGGACTATGATCTTGTCATTCTCTTCAAGGCCATAAAACATCCCTCCAACCAGCATATCCATGTAGTCCATAATACCTGACTACTAGTCTTTTGCCATCAGGTTGACGACTGTAGGACCTCAGTGACGGTTCGAATACCTTTCATTTTATTTAATTTTCTCAAAGTCCAAGCATACTGGTGGTAGTAACTTAGATATACCAGGGACTTATAACGCTATTCCAGGAAGAGAGAAGATGAAAGACTATAAACTGTTGGGAGAGCGTTTATTGTATTATCAATCTTTTAGGTGCCTCGTTTATACGTTACACATTATTAAAGATGTAAACAGGGAGAAAAAAAGCAGTATATGAATGGTTTGGTATGAACTGCAATTGGTATTAACCTCCTGAAGTCTTTGAACATATCCCTCCCCACAGGAGTGAGGATGGTGATGATTCTCCTTGGTATCTCTGTCACTTGGTCTAGCCTGGACCATCATCCTCTATTCTCCATGTTCGGGTGTCTATATTGTCTTAGTTAAGTCTTGCCTTCCCAAGCCATGGATCTCCTGAGGGTACTTCCTGCTTAAGTTGTTTCTCTGCCTTTAAATCAGCATTTCTGTTGTAACCAAGAGGATGCCCCAGTGTCTCACAGTGGTCAGTATCTCCACCCCAGAAAAAACTTCTTATCCATTTGCATCCTAATTATATCTCTCTCTCACTTGCCCCAATCTCTTGATAATGCCTTTTGCCTAGGAGTATCTTCCCCCTCTTCTCTTTTCCATGAAGTTCTTATAAGCTAAGGTTATATATATATATATGTATATACATATATATGTGTGTATATATATATATATATATATATATATATATATATATATATATTTCAATTTTCTCTACAAGTCCATGGGCAACATAAAGACAGTTTTAGGCACCCATGTACCTACTACTACACCCAGCACGTAATAGATTAAACATCTATTGTAAGATTGGAATGATTAATGAACTCATTCAGCAGGGGTGCCTTAGGAGAACACTAGATAGCAAAGTCCATTGTAGCCTGGAGGACAGAATCTCCAGAGCCTGAATCCTGAAGAATGACAAAGAGAAGGGAGAGATAATGAAGAGATGGACTAGTGACATTTGCCACGTGGTTAGGAACGGCACATTTCTTAAGAATGAAGTCTTCCTCGGCCAGTTAAACAACAGCCACCATGAAAAAGCGTTGTCATGTGACCTAGTCCTTCAAGACCAATCTCTCAGCCCATCAGAGACGATCACGGCAAAACTTCGGCTTCCTTTTTCCTACAGCTAGAGCCGGAACCTTCGCTCTAAATTCGTCAATATGATCAAATTCTTTCTGGAGAATATCGATTCAGCATAAAAATCTACAAAGCTTATAATGTCAGACAGTATCAATTTCTAATAACACGTACCAGGAAGGCAGTCTGAGAAATTAGATTCTCCGGTTTCCTTATTAAATTACCATTTCTAAAGTAAAAATTTGCATGGGGCCACTGATAGGAAAGACTAGTTAAGGGTTGAGCTGTGAATCGATTGTATTGAAGTTGATCACCACCCCGCATCCCTCCCTCACTTTAAACAACGCCAAGTGCCCTAATTTTCCAAAGACGTGCACACGTAGTACGTACTGTCAACATACGAATTCATGCGGTTTCCCGGAATGGGAAAATACCCTCCCCGTTAACACCTGGAGCTTTGAAATCTAATGAATTACCTATTTTATTTTTATCACTTCCGTTCCACCATACGAATGCGAGGAAATTGAAACTCTTAAAGTAATCCAGTTTAACATAATATTAATACTGTTTTTTTCTCTCTTCCTGGGTAGATCTTGAAGAGCACATAAATAGATGATAACAGGGTAAATCGCATTTTAAAGTTAGAGGCAAGTCAGGGAGTCCTGTGGCAGCTGATATGAAATTATAGGTGCTTCATCAAAACCCAGCCAGCCACAGCTACCTCATAACTCACGCGCGGGGCTTCGTAATGTGATTAGGTTTTCAAGAGGGTGCATTTGTGTTCTGGTTTTCTTTTAATCATTTTATGTTTGGTTTGGCTTCCAACTGGCTGCTGACTGACTACAGTCATCGCGGAAGAGAATAAAGAGACCGGGCAACTTTGCCGGGGAAAAGTTATTAAATTTTAGTTTTCCTAAAGGAAAACATTCTCTGCAACGGTAATTGAAAAAAAAATAAGATCTTTATTGACATTCTTTGAGAGGAAAATACAATATTCGACGTTTAAGCCGAAGCAAGATAGGTAAAGGAAATACAGATTTGAAGCAATTATACAAAGTCGGCCAAGAAAATTGGCTACGAGAGAGGGCGTCTTGTCTGCTGCTCTGCCAGCCTGATTGGCAGGAAGGGTGTCTTTTTGCCTCTGCCCTCCCTCCCTCACACTCCCTAGGCACGATGGAAGGAAGGGACGCCTATACATGGGAGCCACTGCTCTCTCAAATGCCATTCAGTGCAGTGCGGGTTGCTGAAAATAAAGAAAGATAAAATCAAGAAACCGGAATCCACAGTGTCAGAGGTCACAGGGCACAGGCTGCTATGGACCATGAGGAACTGAACGGCCGAACCCCGTGTGGAACGCGCCTATGAGGTACTTTACCAGCTTCCCAGCAACGCACCACTGCCATCAAAGGAATCCTTTCTGATGGTCTCTTTCGAGACCCAGAAGGTATCTTCTCAAGAGCAACAAATAAGTCATCTCTAGCTGTGAAGGACACATGTTAAGCCATAGAGGATTTTTGTTGGTTTTAGAGAACCCAAAAGGGCAAAATACAAACTATGGAAATGAAAAAACATCACACATCTGTGGTGTGACTGCCTTGAGATGATCACAGCGTGTTGCCAATATAGCCAATCTTTTGTGTATGCGAAGACCCTAGTTTTGTACATAGCGACAATAGTCTCAGTTAAGACTGTCTATGTGCTAGCACTGTAAAATGTTAACCATGCCACCAGTATTGTTCTCTGTATTGTTTACTTCACGGTTTCAGCAGCCACATCTTAACTGTATTAGAACATCCATTTATTTAAGCAATTGTCTGAGGTGAACATGTCCCTGATTTCCATCTTGTGGCCTGCAAGGTGGCTTAGTGGGTAGAGGTGTTTATGCACAGATGTGATACTCTGAGTATCATTACTAGATTGTACAAGGCAGCAGAAAAGAACTGGCTCTAAAAGTTGTTCTCTTACCTTCACATACATGCCATGACACACACACACACACACACACACACACACACACACAATGCAAACATTTCTTAGCACACACATTATGCACATGAAATATCATAAACCTATAATACTTTGGGGGAAGACAGATTGATAATTTGGATGATATTCTCTTCAAAGTTCTCTTAAAATCTCTGGCAGTATCAACAATCGTGTCCATAGAGTTTTCCTTACGTATTTTATACCATATTTTATAGTATGCAGATTCACAAGCATTTGGAGTCTTTTGCAGTTCTTTATATTGAAAAGAAAAACTTTGGAAACACTGTCTAAAAACACAAAGAAATCACAAACCATAAATATCTATAGATTTTGGTGGGGGATAAGAGTTTAGCTTTAATTTTCCTCTCAGATGACAACCCCTCTCCAATTGCTAATAGTCACAGAAGTATTAATTACCAGAAAAGAAAGAAAAAACAGCCACTCCCTGAACTTCCATTGCATCAGTAAATCACAATATATGTGTATGAATATATTATCTACTTTTATATTTGGTGTTACATGGTGATTACACAGTGAATGCAAATGCAGTTACTGGCTTAGAATTGTGAGGTACGTTTTTACTTATCATTGAAAACAATTAAAACTAATCATGTTCAGGGAATGGTTTTAAGTTTATTATTCCCCAGAGGAGACTGGAAGCACTGGAATGTTGTTAAACCAGGCCTTAGAATCTGTGGATGACGCTAGGGAGGAGAGCTGATGACATTGCTTTGTCCTCTGCATGTTGAAAGGCAGCTGGGAGAGGCTGAGCAGAGCACGGAGGGAAAGGCCACTGACCGCCCAGTGCCCTCATTGTACAACATGCATACATTTAGTTGAAAGAACTACCTGCAGACCTCAGCTGGTTCTGGAAGGTCATTTCCAGGTGTGCTGCTCTCACATAGTTTAATTAGTTTGACTTTTTTTCTCATGACAAAAAACATATCTCTCTCTCTCTCTCTCTCTCTCTCTCTCTCTCTCTCTATCTATCTCTCTCTCTCACACACACACACACACACACTCACTCACTCAAACACATGTTCACATGCACATATACACTCACATAAATACATATATACACATATACATACACTCACACATGCATACACACACAATGCATATGTACACACATACACGCACTTATACACATACACACATACATATAACCACACATATATGGACATGCTCACACACATGCACAAGCACACTCAAACACATATACACACATACACTCACACACATAAATACATAGACTCACACATGCATACACACATGCATATATACATACATACACACATATACACATGTACACATACATACACTCATACATATATGCACATATATACACCACACACACATACATACACATACATATACATATATATGTTCACACACACATACACACTCTCACAAACACATATACACACTCTCACAGACACATACACACATATACAAATGTACACATACATAAACTCACACATATACACACACCACATATATATATACACACATACACATATATATATATAATGTTTAACACACATTCACACTCTCACAGAGCATACATACACACATATACAAATGTACACATACATACACTCACATATATACACACATATACACACACATATATATGTTTACACACACATACACACTCTCACAAACATATATACACACTCTCACTGAGACATACATACACACATATACAAATGTACACATACATACACTCACACATACACACACACATATATACATACGCATACATATATATGTATATATGTTTACATACACACTCTCACAAACACATATACTCACTCTCACAGACACATATATGCACATTCACACACTATCTAGTAAAGTCAAAAACCTTTGCAGCATACTTCAGGAGTGAGGGAAAGACACGTTTAGATGCATAGTGCATTGTTCTGGTGAAGGGTACCATACATTATTTAAAAGATACTATGTACTATAAATGCAGAACAGAGCTGCAGGGAGCCATCAATTTCTCCAAGCAGTCATCCCACAGCACCTTTTCCTTTTCTGGAACAGAATCGTTTGGTGTTTTCTGTTGGTTCGGCTTGCTTTGAGACAGAGTCGCGTTTGCCCAGGCTGGCCTGATTCTCACTATGTAGATGATGGCCTTGAACTGTTGATTTGCTTGTCTCTAGTTTTCAAGCTCTGGGACTATAGGTGTGCACCACCATTCACTACCCTCATCCACCATTTCTAAAGGAAGCCTAGAACGGGGTGAGGTCTGAAGTCCATTCTCATAGACATAGACTTTTAAAAATTCCACACAGGCACTCTCTGGGGCAAGGGCTCTTTGCTTCTGTATTCAGCATACATTCGACACATGGCCATTTTTTCCCCAAGATTTGAATGTTATCAACTTCACGACATTAGAGGCAGATTCTTTCCATTAATATTTAATTATTTACATGTTTTCCCCCTCCTTTATCTCCAATTAATTTCACAACCCTTTACTATTCAACGTAAGAGTGTGAGACACGCTCCCTGGTTGATTTAGGGACATGAATTACAACTGAAAAGGAACAGACCTTTCACACTTGCTTGTTGTACTTGCTTTTGCTGGTGCTCGGGAAGGTTCCGAGAGATCCCCACTAAACTTGGGAACATGTGTTAAGCAACATGACACATGCAAAACTTCTTTGTTGAACATGTAATATGCACACTGGCTCCTGCCTATGAGAAAAGTGGTCACTGTTGAGCCCTGTGGTCCTAGAGAGACTTCCTGGAAAAATGACCAATGTTGTCTTGCAATATTTGCTCATATAATTTTGCAATTATATTATATTAGCAATATTAGTAACATTGATATTCTGGACAAGCTGCCTGCATGTTGTATGCAGACCCATGATATGTACTCAAAGGTATGAAAACGTACAGCTGCAGTGACAGAGAAGTGGCAGTTTAAAAACCATCTATGCCAGTGAATGAACTTGAGACCTCACCCAACCTATTCCAGCTTGCTATCAAGGATAACAATGCTTCTAAATTCTACTATAGTTTAGAAAGTCAGTCTGCTCTCTGACTTTTTTTTTTATCAGCCAGGTCTAAGGAATACAATCATAGGATAATGGGGTAAGGTGAAAGGAAGGAAAATTTCCTATAAAAGTATCATTTTGGGAGCGTGTGTGTGTGTGTGTGTGTGTGTGTGTGTGTGTGTGTGTGTGTGGAAAGATGTCTCAGTAGACAAGGAAACAATATCTCTCTTCTATTTTCAACTTGAAAATATAATTCCCAAATCTAAATACATGTAACAAATTCCACAATTCCCTTGATTGATAGATACCATTTCTCTCCCACATTATATTCATATAGGCTCCCTAAATCAGGCCACAGCACTCTAAGTAGCAGAAACGGAAACAGAATTCCGCTCGTCCTTCCCACCATGAAGCCACTAGACCACCTCCCACACAAAGTTGCCCAAAAGTCAAGAAAAAGGCCTAACCAACTATAAACATGTGCTGTCTTCCCACCGCTCCAGATACAACTTGACTGAAGGGTAATCTTGGTGATACTTGAGCATAGCAAGTAGTTCATTGCTCAGACATGGCCCTCTAAGGTTCAGAAGAGACACAGCGTATAGAGGTGCACTGTGGGTACCCAGGACTTTCGAAGTCAAAGATTGCTAATGGAAGAACAGGGCCACTGCTGCGAGAACACAGATTCCTCTCTGGATGCAAATCCCAATCTACTATCAAACTCTCCAGCCTAAGAGTTATTTAAATGTCAGCAAGCATGCAAAAATCTTTGTGTCGCACACACCAAACAGAGATACAAGATGCTCTCTCTTTCTTATTCAAAACAGGCACAAGCCATTAATAAACCATGCCAATCTCATTAGAATAAAACACGGTTTTAAAAATCCCATTATATCTTATTGGCATTGGGTTTACTCGGTATTGTCAGAGAAACTTACATATACTGGGTGACCTGGTTCTTCTTTTCTCGCTGTTCATTGGCCAGCACGTCAGTGTGGCGGAATGAGTATTCTAAGTTGAAGACTTACTTTTGTGCATCTGTTTTGTGAGACAGTGAAATAGAGAATTCATATTCAGGGAATGCAAATTCGGAGCTGTCTGGGGCCAAAGCTTAAACAGAACCCAGTGACATAAAGATTGTGTTGTTTTGATAGGAAGACATTTATAAAAGCCTCCCGGCTGACAGTGTGACCAGCTAGCACACAAACACAATCTACATTCCAGGTTCAGAGAGATTGCATTTCTGTTCAACTGATGCTCCTCTGATAAAATACCAGACATGGGTACCCCTGAACCTGCATTCATCAACGCTACCTCTGCCGTCTGAATATTACAAAAAGACTTACATGCTTGTCTCACTTGATCTACACTAAGCGAAGGGTGCTGTTACCCACCCCATTTTCCAAGCGAGGGAATTGAGACGTAGAGATCTGACAGATCTTGTCTGAGGTTAAATAATGAGGAGTCAACCTTGGGCACAAATTTGTAATGTCCTTCCAAAAATAATTATGCTCCCTCGCTCCTGCCCTTTGGCCTTTCAAACAAATGTCAGGGACCGTCATTTTTGCATATTCGCCTCCAGGGGAAAGGATGTGACTGTGTAACAGAGGTCAGCTGACGGTGTCTGCATTTGACTCGCATATATAGTTTCATGGGAATAAACATTTTGGGACACTAAATCAAAGGTGAAGACCCCAAGAACAAGCACGCGAGGACGCGTAGGTAGAACAGAGGCGCTGGCACGACTGAATAATCAGTTGTTGACCCCAGGTCACCTGACCTGCATAATCCCGGAAATTCATTTGTCTTCCTCCAAAGGGCAGCTGAGTTGACTAAACTGCATACAAGAAGGTCGGCCTGTTTCAACAGAGTGACCGGAGGCACAGATATTCAATGTCAATACCTACGGGTAGCTCCACACCCTGGAGTTGATTTTAAAGGGTTCTCTTTGAAAGATAACGGAACAGAGAATGTATCGTCAGCAATGAGTTGCTTTTGCAGGAGTCTAATGGCATCATTATAGAATACTCTAACTTTTGCTCTGTGGATACAATGTCATTAGTGCCCCTGGGGTTTAGCCCATGCTACCTCAGTCATTCTGCACAACCCCCTCTCTATGCTGTATCCTCTCCCGTACATTGGAGAAATGAGCTTCTGTAGACACAAAAGGGACTGCAATAGCCTACGAGCACACAATATTATTTTATTCATTAGTTGTCAACTGCCTGTAGGGTTCAAAGAGATAGGTCAGTAGAAGGGTACATAAAATATGAGTTGTTCTATACTCCAAAAAATAAGGTATTTGCTAGAAGGTGTCTCTAGGGTTCAATTTTATTAGAAGCTGTAGACTCAATTGCAGTCTCTCAACTTTACCCCTGATCCAAGACCACCAACTTGAAAGTCAGTGGTTTAACTATTGGGATATTATTTTCTATGCTTAGATATTATTTTCTAACGCCCCCATGAGTATCTTTTATGCCGAACTGTGAAGCCTTTCTACTGTAATCTCAAATACTTGGCATATAGCATGCATGGAATGTACTCATTACATTTTAAAGGGAACAAATGGTGTAGGCTTGAGAGAGATACGCAGCATTTCATAGAGTCTCCTTAACTGTCAGACATTGCGATCAACCACATTCTATTTTCAAACGTAATTTTATTTTCAAGATAGGAACAAACTTGCTAACCTCCTCCCTCAACCTTCTCAGTGTTAACAAGCAGATACCACCAGGCCCAGCTCCAGGTCATAATTGACTGTGAACAAACTTGTTTTGATATAGGAGGCAAATAAAAACATTAAGAGGAATCTAATTTTTATTTAAAGATCAGGATGAATTAATTGTTTTGGTGATTTTTAAGCAGCATACACACAATGAATAGTCTGAAGCAATACCAAAAAAGAGTAAAATCAGATATTTCCCATTACCCAAAACACAAAGGATTTTAAAACAATTTAGCATAATTTAAATTACATTGTCAAGTCTTGCTAGTGGGTATATACACAAAAGTGACCTTATAAAAAGCATAATTGTGCAGCTGGAGAGATGGCTCAGCGATTAACAGCACTGGTTATTCTTCCAGAGGACCTGGGTTCAATTCCCTGCACACACATGGTGGCTCACAACTGTCTGTGATCTCCAAGAGGGATCCAGTACCTCTTCTGTTCTGCATTCATGTGCTACACAGCCATGTATACAGGAAAAACTCTCATGCTGATAAAGAAATAAAAACATGAAAAAAAAATCTAAGGGGATGCTTTGTAGTGGTAAAATGTTGGTAAGTTATCAAGGGTATCATTTAATCAATGTTCTTCACACAAAGTATGATAGCAGTCTCTGCGGAATAAGTGACGCATGTACACGTCTGTGCTAGGTCAGCATAGCTCTTTCTATCTGCTGGTGTGACCTAGGCAGGACTTCACATTTCTCTCTTTGCTATACCTGCCAGAGAGGGTAGGACTAATTTTTGTCTTACTTTCCATTAAACCTTCATAGAAAAGGTTTTTGGGTTTTTTTTTAAATGTTAGAATAATTCATTATATCATTAGTTCTTATTCTTTCATCCTTAGGTCAGTGATGTGTCTAAGGCATGTCCCTAACAGAAACAGGTTTGGCTAACTCCACTGACAGCTGTCCAGGTTAACTGGCACTTAGGAAGCAAACACATGGGCACCTGGCTTGAATCTTTAGGTCCCCCAGATCTCAAGAACTAGCATTTCATAAAGAAGGGGATTCTTTAGAAAGCATCAGTTGTGATTAGTTTCAATGCCTGGATGAGAGGAGATGGGTTAGAGAACTTTTCTGAGTGGTACACGGTCCTTTAGTTGAGGCTATGTCAAGAGAATGAACTCAATAAATACCTTGAATTAGGGTTATGATCAATTTACCCCCAAATTTTAAAATTAAAGACACGTACACTTACACCAATTAGAGGCATTCACTCTGCTAGTGTTTGCTTTTGCTTTGTTTAAAAGTCATTCTCTTGCAGACATTTGGAGAGCCACTTTCTTATGGGCTTTGGGTAGTTTCGTGTGAGTCTGGCTTCCCAAGCTTATGCGTTATCGCATGATTTTGTACACTGCAAGGTTCCTGAAGAATGTGTGACTTCCAGTAGAGCAGTCATTTACATACTAGCCTCCCAGATCTGATGTGAGATCAATGAAATAAAACATGGAAAACACGGATCCTGGTCCACTGCTCCCTGAGCTCAATGAAGGATAATGCAGGATAATCATGACCACAGAAATGGTTATACTGCAGAGAATTGGCAAATAATAAGTACGGTATGTAGATTTGTAATTGTGTGCAAAGTTTAGGAAAATATTTGTGGGGATCCTATCTATACTATTTTACTAACTCTAGACTTGATTTATATATAATATACAATTCTCATAGATATTATCAAGGGTATATATATCTATATATCTATATATATCTATATGGTAAATGAGTTTTTACAAAGATAGTGAGTAAATATATATGTGTATATACATATGTACATACACGCACATTTAAAAATATTTTTTATCTCAATGCGTGTGGCTGTTTGGCCTTCTTGTGTGTCTGTGCTCCAAGTGTATGTACTACCTGTGTAGGTCAAAAGAGGGCCTCAGATTCCTGGGAGTGGATGAGTAGACTTCTAGAGTCTCTATACTTAAGAGTATAGAGGGGTTATAAGCTGTCATGTGGGTGCTTGGAATCGAACCTGGGTTCTTCGCAAGAATAGCTGGTGTTCTTAAACCCCGAGCCATCTCTTCGGAGATGCGTCTAAGAGATATTGCAATTAAAATAGTATTTATTTGTACAAAATTAGTTCAAAGGTGGTCAGGACTGACTAAATGTCAGAATTGTCTGGGAGAATGCTAAGAAAGAAAACGAAGCACATACCAGTGCTAGAGGGAAGGAGAGAACAGTGGGTAGGGAGAATGAATGAAAACAGAATATAGTGATAGATACGCACAAAGGTGCCATGATAAAACCCACTACTTTGTTTGCCTACCTACAAAATTAATAATGATGGTGTTGTTGTTGTTGTTGTTGTTGTTGGTGGTGGTGGTGGTGGTGGTGGTAGTGGTGGTGGTGGTGATGGATCATCATGGGCTTCCCTCAAGCCGCTGCTGTGGTAACCGTGGAAGTGACCAGCCCATGTGGCCATATAAAGCTATCCAGGCTCTAGATAGACTCTAGACCAGTGGCTCTTAACCTTCCTAATGCCGTGACCCTTTAATACAGTTTCAGGCGTTGTGGTGACCCATCAACCATCAAATTGTTTTTGTTGCTACTTCATAATCCTGCTATGGTTATCAATTCAACGCAAATGTTTTTTTAAAGATAGAGGTTTGCAAAGGGGGTTGTGACCCACAGGTTGAGAACCACTGCTCTGGATGAACTCAAGATACATTTCAAAACATTAGGCCATAATGTTCCCATTCAGTAAGTATCAGAACAGCTCGGCGATACCTGCTCCTTTTACAGTACCAATAAGCATATTTTTTCCCCATTGGCTGACAGACTCCTGAATGCTTCTTCAATTATTTCAGTGCTGCCATTAAATATTTAAACAGTCTGAAAAGCAATTCCATTTTAATTCATATGAACTGTATAAAACAGAGCTCTACTGGTAACCACAACAGGGCTGTGAGGGTACAAACATTAGACGAGGTCATTTTTATGGATACCTTGCATTAATCCCCTAAGATTTTGATCATCACGAGGCCAAAGGCCTGCTTGAAAGTATAAAGGGAGAAAGTCACAGTGTCCAACATTTGTTACTGTAGCTGAATAGTACAGCCAGGCAAAGAAAAGATTTCCTTTGATTCATCTAGTGGCTCCCCAGCCTCTCTTAGTAAGACATTCCGTTTCCCAGTGAATGCAATGGCTTAGGAAGCCATGTAAGAGTGAAGGGTTGGCTAGCTGCTCAGAGTATGGCGACAGCCCAGTTACAGGTTACTTTGAAAATGCAGTACTAACTAACTTAGGCTGCTGACACAGCAGAAACTAAATGTGACTGACATAGGAAAATGCGAAAGAAGAGAGTCTCCAAAGAAGAAACGGAAGGGCAGAGGTAGAAGACAGGTCAGTCTCCCTGTAAGCATGCATGTCTCAGAAGGGAAGGCCAACTATTGACACGAATGGTGTTATCTCATCCAAAGGACTTGATTGGATAGTAGCCCCCATTGCCACTAGAACAATGGGGTCTGAATGACTTTGCTCTCGAGTCTCAGTCGTTTTGCACATAGAGAGAGAACTGTGGTGCTAGAGAAGAGGAGAGTGACTATGAAGCTCTACCCCCCAAAGAATGGAATTAATAAAACGAAGCGAAAGGGGGCTGGGGTGTGCACACCTTCAGTGACATTGGCTCACATTGCCCTTTCTGATGTGTGTGTGTTTAGTAAAATCACGCCACTCTCTTTGTCCTTATCTCGGGCCACCTTGGGAGTTTTGATCCTTAAAATTGCAAAGAGGACAGAGAAGGATCACAGAGCGCTCCCTCTTGGATGCACTGCCATCCATCTTTTTGATGTGAGACATCTGAAAAGCAAATTCTCAAAAAAAAAAAAAATCATTTTCCTTTGAGCATTTATTCAGAGCTCCACTTCTCTGGTGATTCTTAACAAAGGTTTTGTTGCAGGTGCCCAGAGGAAAGACTAATTTAAATGTAGAAAGAGACACTTAAAAAAATAATGTCATCTGTTGGGAAATCTCTGAGGGTATTGCCTTCCTCTCAGCACAGGCAGGGAGCTCAACCTGATTGCATTTAGGGTTATCTTTAGCAGCCATACCCTGAGTCAAAACATTCTCAGGAGGACCATTGTTCTAACTAATCCACTTATTAAGCTTTTATTCAGTTTTAATAGTCTTTTATTAAAAAAAAAAACTCAAAGGGGACAGCAATGGATTCTACAATTATTAGCTAGGAATATGTGGCCTCTGACCTACGACCGCTCGCCTGTGAGGGGAAATTCATCTTTTCAGAGTGGTCCTTTAAACCACCATGCTTAATTACAGGCACCTGCTCCCCTCCCCCAGCCCCCACATCAGCCCCTTGGTCTCCTTTCCCACAAAGTATGAAGAGCTGGGTGAGAGAACAAAGCCTATGGGTCTGCCATTTGGTGTCGGATTAACAAAACTCCACAGGTGGACTTTGAGACTGGCCAGAAGGGAGGAGATGGATCTGTGGAGGGCGGCCTACAAGAAAAGAATTGCCGTGCGTGCTTGTGAGGAGGACAGTAGAGCCCAGCGTTAACCCATCCTTTGTGCCGCTGAGTCTGTGACTGCTTCCTTCTCTCCCTCCTTTTCTTCTTGCTCCTCTGCTCCTGTATGGCAGACGGCACTCAGTGTCTGGTGCACGCTAGGTGAGCATTTTACCACCGAGCTACACCCCAAGCCTACCTTTAGGTTTCTCCTGCCTTAATTGGTTTACAAGGAGGGGGAAACCCAAGCAGTCTGATTGCCTATCTTCATTCAGTTTTTTTTTTTTTTTAAATTTGAAAGTCGATTACCTGTATCTTTTGA
The DNA here is from genome assembly GCF_011064425.1 of Rattus rattus. Classification (NCBI taxonomy): domain Eukaryota; kingdom Metazoa; phylum Chordata; class Mammalia; order Rodentia; family Muridae; genus Rattus; species Rattus rattus. The sequence goes on from NC_046162.1 coordinate 19,773,119, forward strand.
GTGAAAAGTCGTATTTACCCACAATTCAATGGAACATTCTAGCTTTTGTTTCTTACTAAGGATTGTCTCTGTTGGATGAAACACTGGCTCACAGAGCAAGCTAATAGAGTAAGGCGACGAAGGTGAGGCGTGCATACACCTTCCGTCTAACAGCTGTCCCACTGTAAAGGTTTTAACTTTTCAGATGGAAACAGATTCCCCACTGTGCATTTGCACTCAAACACAAACTTCTAGAGGAATACATAGGGCGGCAACATACATTAGTACCCACCAGAATTCTGAGAACTGCTCCTTGGCCCAAGACACACTTGATTTCCTGGCAATGTCCCTGCCCCACATTCATTCATTTTCATTTTATTTTTTAAAATTTGCTGTGTCTTTTTAAAGGTCAAGCCAGGGAACGCACCACGGCAACGTATGCCCGGTTAAAATGCAGCCTTGTGGGAAGTTCAGCCATTTCTCCACTCCTGAGCGATTATCTCACAGGTTAGGACTGTATCGCCCCAAGTCGGGGTTTCCCACATCATCCTCGCTTAGGGCCTTCTGGCAAGCTTTTGGGATTCATCCAAAAACCAAGAGGAGAATTCACCCACACTGGCACCTTTTTGTGTTTAAGCGATGTTCTAAGGATCCTTGCTGGTGTTTAAGATATGGATGTTACAAGTCATATTAATGCAATCGGGGAATAGCCCATGGAGTAAAAGCATTGATCACAGGGCTAATATTTCTAAAATAAACTTCCCAGGGTGGTCATTAGCTGATGAAAAACTCCCGTATGAGACACAGGGATATAAAAGGAACTGCAAACCTTGGCAGAAAGTCAGTCCCTGTAAAACAAGGATCTGGTCATCTGCACAGGAACCTGGGTCTCTGTTTTCATAAAGGGGTCTTAGAGGAGCTAGGGGAGATTTGCTTTAACAACCTTGCACTGGCATCCTTAAGTAAACAAAGGAGAGAGTGCCCAGGAAGGTGAAAGAGATATGAGCATTCCGCTCACACACAGAGGTCTACAAACAGAGTCCCGATTTTCAAAGGTGAGAAGGCAGACCATATTTTCTTCAGCGGGGACTTTGTTATGAGAATTGTGGCATCAAAGGGCCAATAAAAAGACTTTCTCCTGAGATGAAAGATCAATATCTTATTTGATTTGCAGCATGAAATAAACTTCAAAATGGAGAGATGCTTCCTGTTTTCTTTCGTAGAAAGGCTGCTGGCCATCTGAAGTTCACGGGTAGGGACACTGAGCTGGATTGAGGCCCCGGACCTAGTTATCTGCTCCACTCAGCAGAAGGCGTTACCTCTGCCATATTACCGCATGTGGGAAATCGTTAGTAAGAACTTCTAATACCAGAGAGATAAATGGCTGACGTAAGAACAATAGTGAACTGTATGGAGACAACTTCCTCCTGTCCATGGCACATGACAAATATTGTTTGTCTACTCAATGGCCAAGAGTTATTTTTTTTCCAACTTCCCTTCTCCTTTCCTATCCAGTCTCATTTTTCTTTACGTTAACAAGTCCCCAGAGGAGGTGGGCCCCTCACTTTCTTGGAGAATGACTTAGGGTCTGTATAATTATCTACTGATGCCATGCACTCGCCTGATTGATGAATGTTTAATGAAACAAGAAGGAAGCAATCCCGGCGACCCAGAAGATGATTTTGGTCTCTGATGAAAGGAGAGACATGTTCAACATAGACCTCTGTCAGGCTTCTGCTTCCTGGTTTCCTTGCTGTCACACCGGCGTAACATGCCTGAAGTCTGGGCTTCCCAAAGTGACTCTAAATACAGCCAGCATCGAGGCACTGAGGCAATGCTGAACTGCTGAACCAATCTAGAACCCATCTCCCTCCAGACTTGGCCATCTTATTCTAAGTTAGCAATGGCTTAGCAGTGCGCTGCCTTTGTGACTAAAGACAGCTTTAAGGACAGACCTCCTCGCCTCTGCCACACATTCCTTGCGGAAGTATTTTAGGTTTACAAAAGGGCTACATATTCTTAGTAGCACAACACCATCATGTCAGCACGTCTTAGAATATTCACTGGTAGCAATAACGTATGGTAATGTGAAACTCATCCAGTTTTCCTGAGGCTATTTGACTGTTTTCCTGAGTTTCGATACATAAAAGCACCACGCCCAAGAAATCCTTTTTAATTTCACACAAATTCTAATAGAAAAATCCAACACGAAACTACTCAATCCAAAACTGAGAAACGAACCAGACAATTCGATGGGTTTTTCTCCTCTGAGCTATTTGGCTATAACAAGTGTAGGTAGAACTTTTATTAAAGTTTTTGTTTTCCTTTTTTTCAGAGCTGGGGACTGAACCCAGGGTCTTGCGCTTGCTAGGCAAGCGCTCTACCACTGAGCTAAATCCCCAACCCCTTAAAGTTTTAAAATCCCCCCACATGCCCATTTCATGTTCCATGTATAGCTAGACAGTTGAGGATCTAAGAAAATCTGTAAAAGGAAATGTAATATATATTTGTATCTGGCTTCAGTTTATGAAAAGCTGATACTTCACACAGGCCATAAATAAATATCCAGGTAAACTCACTCATCTACTATATTAATATTTAAATCAGTGAATACTCTCATTTTTATATGTAACAGTTTGATATCTTAAGACTACTAAATGCACTTAATTTTGACAATCCCATTTAACAGGTGAGGCAACTGAGGTCTAAGAAGTTACAAGTCACTCAAAGATGCCCAAGCATTTGAACAACAGACCTTGCTACCTGCCATCCACTCTAAACAGACTGAGCAGTTTAGTATGAGCTTTAAAGTGTCACTAAAGGTGGTTGACAGCTGTGTGACCTGAGAAAGACATTTGTAAACACTCATTCCTATTTCTTAGAAGTCGCATCTTTCACTTACTTCCTACCCACAGATGTAAGCCCAGGCCCCCAGTGAAAATGATAATCATGGGCTTGCGAGGGTCCCTGGTCCCTGCTGTCACAGGTTACAGTTGGTACAGGCTAATCTCAGAATGACCGCTTGGGAGTCCCTGCATCCAAGAAGATGGGAGACCAATTAAAGACAAATGCCACAGCTTGTATCCTTGCTGCTGAAGTTGCTTGATTTCCATGACTACCCCTGACTCTGGTCCAGTGGGAACCACACAGGACATTTCAAACAACGGAATCGGGGGTTACTGAAGTGGAAGTTGGAGCAGACCCCATCCTATATCATCGGCTTGCAGGAGAGGGCTGAGAAGGATGCTGGCAAGTTTTGATCTGATTGTATTTAGAAGATAATGTCAATGAAAATTGAGTTTTGTTACTTGTGCAAAGTAAATGTCGGGGCAGACTGAGACATTTAAGAGAGAGGAGAGAGGCCACTTGGCAGGAGAAAAACATCCCATTTTATGAATACGGGAGTTGTTATGTACTGCATTACTTTGGTTTTTGATTTTTTGAGTAAATTTAGGGGAATAGTAAGCAAAATAATTGACAGAATCTGATAACTAAATATTAGAATCAATTTATGCCAAGGTAGAATACATGGTGCGACCTTACAGACTGTGACCTTATTCCCTTGGTTGGTTCACATCTCTGTTATTCACAATGCAGGACTCCTATGTCAAGCTTACCCAAAAGGTGTTTCGACTGCAATTTTCTGAAAGGTTGGTAACTTATTTAGTACATCTTGTTACTCATAAAATTTTAAATAGTTCTAAGGTATAAGCATCATTTCCCCCTCTCTCATAATCTTTTCTGCCTCTGACTTCTGATATTTAAAAAATAGGAAATGGGGACCTAGACACTTTTGGGGAAGGAGTTTTTTTTTAACCGTGATGAAACTGTCTGTTCCCTCACCAAAATGCCAGTGTGAACAATAACAATAGAGACAGTTTCATTTGACTGATTGCTGTAGGTCAAGTTTATGCTAACTAATTTTATGGTTATTATCTTGTTCATTTTTTTTTCTTCACAGAAATCCCACGATAATTCCCGAATCACCATCCTTGTCTATGGGGGAAAAAATGCAGGTTTAGAAAAGTAGAATTTGTTCAAGGTCACGCAATTGGGACACAGAGATAAAGCCCGCATTGGCACACAGACAGGCTGCTTGATTTCAGAGTCTCATCCTCACAGCTAGCCACTCTATTCATTCCACCTGCAGTGTCTACTTATACAACAAGATTTATGACACTTAAAATCGTATTTTAAAAAGACTTCGGGGTTATTTAGCCCATGTCCTGACTAGTATAAGATCAATTCCATATAAAGCAGTGCCTTAAGGTTGTATAAACCAAAAATGTAATGAGAGTTCAAGAAGGCTTTCGAGAAATTCTTGGATGATAGATCTCCCCCAGTTAGGGATGCCCCCTTTGAGGACAATATTACGAAGGGCAACCATCATCATGTCACAACCATGTCCCCTGGTGCTACTATAAAAGACAAAATACTCAGTAGTGTGCACTATAAGTCTTATCCCATCTGACTTTTTTATGTTCTTATGATTCTTAAAATATATCTAAGTAACCTATTTCTATAATTCATCAGACTTCACCATTAGGATACCTGAAGCTGCTATTACTTGTCCGGATAGCAGCAAAGGTTGAAGGCATTCTTATTAGAAGCAGAGGCATTTTCGAGCTTATTTTCTCTTTTGGAAGGAAAACAACTGGACTCTGAGTAGCTCTGGATTGTGTCACCGCACATGCCCGTGAGGTGCTGCGTGACCCAGGGCAGGTCCAAAGAGAGCCTTCTTTTCCTCATCAACTTTGTGAGTGACTCAAAGGCAGGGCACTTCTCCTCGGGCCAAGACGGCACTAAAATAATGTCTAGTTCAGCAAAGAGAGAGGCAAGGGAATTTTATTTGTCAGATGCTGATTTCTAGAAAGAAAGGAAAGAAATGCCTTCTGAACTATTCATGGCCACAGGCCTGTACTCAAGGATAGGGGATTCAAAATTTACATAGCCGGCACGTTCCCCGGCCCATCAAAGCAAGAAGTCAAAACAGTCTTGAGCTGTTTGTACTTTACAGGGTCCAGCAGTGGCCAACACACATTCCTGTACTAAGATGGAATTATGCATCCTCAACGGATGCCTCACAAAACACCTATGGGTAAAATCCAGGTCACATGAGGTTATTCTCCAAAACTGCAAAACAAATGAGGAAATAGGAATTTATCAGGCCCATTCTGCAGCAGCAACAAAAACAAGGTTAGGTAGCAGATTTCTGAAATCCAAATGGGCACATACTATATTTAAATATTTTTTTTTTTAAAAAAAGAAGCAAAAGAAAGTGAGCAAAGATATTTTCAAGAAAAGACTAGTCAGATTATAAAAAGAGCTTCTAGAAATGATATATTCTAAATAAAAATTCAAGGAAGGAAAAAATAAAATCCTTGAAATAAAACTTCTATGTATATCCATTCAGCTGCAGATTAGAGCTGGAATACATGAAGGTTTCATCTATAATGATGAAGAGAGAGACAAAGAGATTAAGCAAGGCAGAATAAGAACACATAGGAATTTAAATGGATATTCCTTACATAATGCTAACGTTACAATGAAACAGAAAACCCTGGAATTTCAGAGTATGGAATGAAATTAAGGCTTAAAAATTTCAAACATGGTGAAAAAACATAAGCCTTCATGACTATAACATGACAATGAATATAAATACATATCTAGACACAACCAAGGCAAGCTGTACAACATCACAGACGACAGAGACTTTGAAAGTCCAAAGTTGAATTCAGATTGACTTCAAAGGAAAGAGCATATTTCTAGTAGATTCCCCAAAGTTACAAAAGAGTAAAATCATTCAAATCTTAACACTATAAGGACGAATAACTATGAACTTACAATTTTATAATTGGTCCAAACATATATATGTGTGTGTATACACACACATATATGGCTTCCAGACAAATATAAAAATAAGAGTATATCACCTACATAAATTCAGGCTAAAGGAGTGTTAGAGTAAATGTCCCAGGCCCAGATATTCTAATTTAGCTTGTCTGAGAAGAAGGCCATTCATATCCATCCATCCATCCATCCATCCATCCATCCATCCATCCATCCATATCCATCCATCATCTCGACTATCTGTCATCTGTCTATCATCTATCTGTTGTCTGTCTGTCTATCAATCTATCACTTATATATCATCTAAAATGTTATTTAAATCTACTATATGCCAAATATATTCATTTAGAGATATATATCTATAGATTTGTTTGAGCAAGCTGGGGGATTTAAATGAGCAGTCAATGTGGAAAATGACTTTTATGACATGCTCCCTCCAGGTTTAATGTAGATACAAATACCCTTAGAAACATGTTAAACTAAAGATTCTGATACAGTGGGCCCCTGAGTCTGCATTTCTAATATATCCCAGTTAGTGCTGATGATGCTGTTCCAAGGATAAGACTCTGGGCAGCAAGTTCCCACAAAATGGTTTAGGAAGAAAAAAGTTACCTCATGAGAAAGAGGGAGACTCAAGAGGCAATGCTGAGTATGTGTATCTCTAAACAAACATTAACTTTTAAATGCAGTAATAAAATTAAAGTTATTTAGTAGATGCAGTCAAACTGGATGTTAGAGTAGACGCTGAGTTCAGATAACCCATGGTGTTTATAATATTCAGCCAGGACATAGGGATGAGTACCAAAATGAACGCCTTGGACTAGATGAAGAATTTTACAATTAGTTTAGATCCATATTTAAAAATAACAGTGGTTCTTTTGGATCTAGAGACCTTAGCATCTGTAAAGCAAACCAGGATACTTTTGAAATTAATGGCGGCGCTATTAATCACTTTGAATAACGAGACAAGATCATCCCAACCAGGCCAGGAGGATCTGAGCAGCTTCTTCAACAGCCGTGTGGAGAAATGGGCTGATCTGTCTTCTCCCTCAGTGTTTCCATCACACAGAGAGCTCCTCTGCTAAGTGATTTTACACTCTGTGATTCTGTGGGGATGCTCACTTGAGTGGCAGCTGTAAGAGGAACTTGCTGCCTTCACTAGCCCAACTAGAATCTCCACCAATGCTAAGACTGCAAATGCTTTTCTAGTTTACCATTCAGACTAGTTGACTCCACTGATGATACAGTTATCGTGTGCAGCAGATTCATACATTCGAGAACATTAGAGAACAGCCATTCAGTGGGAGCGAACCCCGAGACTAACCAAGGAAAATAAGCAATGCTTGGGGATTTCAGGCCATAAAGGTTATGTGTGCTTACAGCTGTAGGTGAGATTTCCTGCAACTTAGAGGGAAACACACACACACACACACACACACACACGCCCTCATGAGAGAGAGTTTGCACCAATGCATCTAGCTAAACTTAAAGCAAATTCTAACCTTGAACTGTGAGGCGAAAGGAGACAATAGCTTCTAAACTACTTTAGAACTTACTTACTCATTACTATTGTTCTTATTGACTCGAGCCACTTTGAACTTGGTTTCTACTAACAAATGAGAAGAGTAATTAATAAGATGTAGAGTTTGTGAAACCACTTGACGAAATGAGCTTGGCAGGGCCTTTTCAGCTCCGCTGACATCACTCAAGTGGTGCTGGCTATATAAGAATGAGAGTCAGAATAATTTTTTTCCAAGGGCTATTATTCAAATCCAAGGCTTGGAGCAGCTATGAACTTTTTAAAGGCTTCCTACATCTCCTAAAAATAGATTTTTTTCTAACCCAACTCAGCTTACAATTGGGGAAAAAAATGGGGCAGGTGAGTGCAATTCACGTTTTAAGTTGGGAAGCTTATAAAATGCTGTTTATGATCTGATTTCAAAATATTTGAAGGGATCAGTGAGGATAATGAAAACTCCGCTAAGGCACAGAGGCTAGAATTAATGGTTTTGAATTTATTTGCTTCTGATTCTTAAACTCATAACAATAAGCTATTTAAATGCGTCATTGTTAGTATTCCAGGGAGAGTCACAACAATAAATAAGGTCCGTGTTCCTCAGTTCAAGGTGCCCTAATGACATCTTAGGGAAAATATCTATTATTTTGCATTTTGCCTGAACGCTTGACTTAAGATTCTAAAATTCCATATTCAAGGCCCTACAGTACACTGATTTTAAAATATAATCTGTTATTTTTATTACCAATGAAGTTTTTCATATATTTTGAAAATAAAATAAAAATATGCTATAGCAGATGTGTCCCAAGCATGCTACTGTTTTGAGCACAGGAAAAGTCCTAAAATGCTTGCTGGAGAAGTGATAGATGAACAGATAGAACAGAAAAAGGCACAATACAGACATATATATATATATATATACATATATATGTATATATTTGCATATATTTCACTTATTAGAGACTATAAAATATCTAGTAAAGCAGGAAGATACAGAGAGCTGTTATTTGTTCCTTACGTCAGAGTTTTTGAACATATTTTATATTGTGCATAAAAGTATACCTTCTATTGTGAACAATCAGATTTTTTTAAAAAAAATAATCTACAGACAAGTTTGGAAAAGACAATGCTATCAGCTAAGCCCTTCTTTCAGTACTTCTGGCAGGCTTTAACATGTCACCGTGCCTCAGAGAATAACCATGAAAGAGAATGGAGGTTACTTTAGTCAGTATAGTGCTTGCTATGCAAACTTGAGAATCTGAGTCCAATCTCCAGCGTCTATGTAGAGAGCTGGGCATGGCGACTCCAATTTGTCATTCAAGTGCTGAGAAAGTGGATCCTAGGGATTCACTGACCAGCCAGCCTAACCTAATCGGCAAGCCTCAGGTCCCAGTGAAAGACTGACACAGAGCAAAGCGAAGCAAAGCAAAGCGAAGCAAAGCAAGGTTGTCAGCTGGCAGTTTTTGAGGAATAATTTCTGAGGATGACTTCTAGTCACATTCATTCACACACATACACACACACACACACACACACACACACACACACACACACACACACAAGAAAGGTGATTAGCGTGAATGGAGAATGAGGTTTTAAAAATAATTCTTTTCATCTGACAACAAAACCAAATTTAATTTTTGCGTGACATCACTTATTCTCCGGAACTCACTTTGAAAAAATCTTCCAAGACTCTCATTGTCAATCCCTAGAAAGGACTTTGTTAATGCTCTTTCCTTTGAGAAAGGTGGCAAAGTCAAAGAAATGCTTAAGTCACTTGCTATAATTTATTATTATCATTGAATTGATTGTTATTTATCTCAGGTTTATTTGTACAAAATGTAATCAATTTGTGTGTGTCCTGTATGTACATGTTTGTGTGGGTTTGGGTTGGTATTTGTACATGTGTATATATGCTTGTGGAAGTTAGGAGTCAATACTGAGTGTCTTCTTTAATAGCCCTCCAACTTTTGTTTGAGATAAGGTCTTTTTGCTGAACTTGAGTTTAGCCTACTAAGTGGGTAGACCAGTTGGCCAATGAGCTCTAGAGAGCCACCTGCCTTTGCTATCACAGCACTGGGGTTACAGACATGTGCAGCCACACCCAGCTTTTCAAATATGTGCTGGCTACGAAACTCAGGTCTTCCTGCTTCTCCGGTAAACACTTTACCCACTGAGCCATCTACCTGGCTCAGAAATGTATCTTCTGAGAATAATAATGTAAATAACTTCTAGGCATTAATATTCAATTTAATAACTTGAGAGAAACTGATGACATTTCAATTTTTGGAATTTATCATGGTGAAAATCACAAGGATGAGAGAGCCCATGTATTATTTTTGCATAGGGAAAGGACCCAACATGCACCTACAAGAAAGTCATATTGAACTCTACCAAAGGACGTTTCCTTGGGATACATTAAAATAAAGAGCTTAGAGGAGCAGAAAGAATTACCCAGGTTGCAGAACTGATCTATGTAAATTAGTCAAAGGATTGTGCTGTGGTTACACAGATTATTTGAAAGAGAAAACCACACATACCGTGTATCACTTAAAAAAATTGGACCCAATAAGAAGGCTGGGATTGCAAACTTCAGATGCAATCCTAGATTTCCTAGTATCAATACGACATGGATAAATGGGTAAAGGAGAGTATTGAGTGTTTCATTTGCTCCTTGTATTCAACCACATTTGGGATTATTTCTTATTGATTTATGATTTTATTAAAGCTTCGGGGATATGTTTCCCTGCATAGTTCTAGCTGAGGTTTGAGCATGTAGCTGATGTTTTATAAAAAAAGGAAAAAAAGAAAAAAGGAAAAAACCACGTGGGATGCTCTCTTGCAAAGCTTCACCCTCCTTTAAAGCAATACTTATAATAGGAGTTCAATACAACAGCAAATAAGCGCCATTTGTTTTCCTCTTTATCTTATCTTCGTTCCATGAGAATTTAAATGCAAATGTGAAATAGAATGAACGGCAACAAATGCATCTACTGCTCGGCAATATAATCATTGCAATCTATAAAGCATAACAGGCTCTCGTGTGCTGTCTGCTTACTGTCACAGGATTTCGTGGCTGCAAATACAGTCTGTGGGTGTTATTTTGCAACGAAATCTGAATAGGAACACTCTGAGGGATCATCCCCGTGTTTATGTGAGAGAAGCGTAATGTTTGCCTATGCATGTATGGAATAGCTTTCTCCTTTATTTAACTTATTTTCACAAAACAATTAGGGAAAACGTATTTTTAGCATCAATAATTAAAACCAGGGAACTCAGGGGGAGGGCGGATGCCCTCAGCAATATCTGCAGAGAGCTTTCTCTCTCCACTACCAGCAATATGCTGTTGTTCAGACTCTATTCCACTCCCTGTTGTTGTCTAGTTCTTACTATCTGCCTCTTGCTCTTACCAGAACACAGACCATCTCAAACATCAGGCTCTTCTACTCTGAGAAATTGGTCCATAGCCTAACTGGCCTAAGTCAACCAGTCGTAATTTTCAGCACCTAATAAATGGTCTAAAGAGGGTGGAGCAGAGTCCTATCTAGTGGTTTCCAACCTTGACATTGCTGTAGTCTGAATTTTCCATGTTCAAATGCATGGGCTAAAACTCAGTCACCAATGAGATGGTATTAAGCGGGGTGGGGTGGGGTGGGGTGGGGCCTTTAGGAGGCAATTGGTTCATGTGAGTTGGGCCCTTGTGAAAGGGACAAGGCCTTTATGAAGAGTCTGACCATTTTCTCCTTTTTTCCTAAAACTAGCAAGCAGGCTCTTACAAATACCAAGATCTGACGCATTTATAAGACACCAGTGTAAGGCATCTTTATCTTCAATCCCCTCTATAACTAACCCTCTGTAACTATGAGATATACATTTTTGTGTTTTACAAATCATTCGGCCTCAGATATTTTATTATAGAAGCATGAGTGGACTATATTAAGCTGCATAAAATTACAAAGGGGCAATTTGTGTATTGAAGACCTTTTGACTTCAGTAAACCCAGAGATTTAGGTTCAGCATGTCTGGAAGTGGGTACAGATATTTGGTTATGTATCTCAGACATTAGAAATGCTCACAGTCTTATGTACTTCTCAGTCAGGGGTGGAAACACTGGGATCAAATCTGATTGACTCTCTCTGAGAAAGAGGTTCTTGGGACATGGCGACATTGATCTGCATAAATACTGCCTTTGGCCATTTTCATCTGCAGGGAGCAGAGGATAGGCCATAGCCAGTTGGTAAAGCCTAAAATATTGACTACCTGGCCCTTTCAGAGAAAGTTTACCCATCTTTGCTCTAAATATTATTGTATTAGGTTGTGTTTCGAATTCAATATGTGTGTCTGAATATTATAAACTACATATGATATTATTATATTCCATACTAATATACTATGTTAATATATTATGATAAACTATTATATATTAATAACTATATCACATGTAGAAAGCTTTCAGTAAGTTAATTTCTCCAGGCTTCCCATCCCATTCTTTTATTCTGCTCTCGATGATTCAGGCTTATGCCATACATGTCTCCAACCAGCTTTATCTCCCCATCTCCTTCCTATGTTATTGTCCCCTGTGTCCCTGGTATATGGACCCCTTTCCCTGTCCTTAGACATGGCAAGTGCTCATAGCACAGAATCCTTGAATTGGATGCTACCTTACAGCCAGGAAACGTGATCTTATGCTCTTGTCTTTTTCCTAAATTCACTGTACACATTAGTCTGTTCCGAGTTACTCTACAAAATACCCAAGGGAGTCTAATTTCACAAAGAATAGATATTTAGTTAGCTCATGGTTTTGGAGGTTAGAAGACAGCATTGTGCAGGCTCTAAAAAGGGCCCTTCTTGGCTATGTCACTGCGTGGCAGATGGCATCTATGCGACTGTATGTAGCAGTCTCATCTCAAAATAGGAAACCAAAGCAGCTGAGGTCCTACAGTCTTGTCAAGTGTAAAGCCTCAATAGCCTGTAGGTCATTCACTAGTCTGCATGACCTAAAGGGCCAACCTCTGTACTACCAAACTGAGGACAAGCCTCCCAAAGCATGAACTTTGGGGTGAAGGCCATATTGAAGCCACATACACGCATAGAACATTCATTGTGTTCTTAGGGTTCACAGTAAGTACTTGGCTTATCATAAAGGGTGAGAGACTTGCTTCTTTCCCTCAAGTTTAAGGTTTAATATATGAGCGAGACAAGATATAGAAAATCCAGAATTAAAAAGAAAATCATGAAATGTGCTTTAATGTTAAACAACAGATGCCCTTAAAGAGAATAGCAAGAAAGCTGCTTTGGTTTGAAAACTCATCTTCTTTTTTGCAAGTGACATTTATACTAAGATCTGAATGTAAGTAGACTTTATGCAGGGATTTCTTTTTCTTTTCTTCTTATTTGGCTTTCTGCAATGACAGTGGGCATTTAGGGGGAACTTTATGGAAATGAACATATTCCAACATCTGGCTTTAAAGAGTTACCCTGCTGTGGGCTGGAGCATTTTGCAATCACCCCTCTTTGAGGAGAACCTTCAGTGACAGACACAACTCTGTGCTTACTCCTGAGCCGTGCAAGCTTCTCTCCCCGCTCTAGGTAGAAGTGGTTGGGGAAGTAAAAGTGGTTATTTATAAATATTTGTAAATAAGCCCAGTTCTTGCAAAATTAACTTCATTCTTAGAGAACTGTGAACTAGCTTTAAAAATAACTCATGCTTTAGAGAAGAGATGTTCTAGACAAATCAACATGGATTGGGTTTAATACTAACTAAAATCTACACAGTGAGCATGAGCTTCTAGTGGTGGGGACCCTATCATTTTTATCTACCATTCCTGTCCCTTTCTTAACCTTTGCTGCCTTTTCTAAGAAGAATGAGAGTTGAAGATCAATTGTACTGCTTCTAGAATTTTTATAATTGGGCAGAGAGCCATGAGACGGTGGTTGTTTAATGAGATTCAACAGTGTCGTATGCTGTAGACAGTTATTCCCACTAGCAAACTATTCTGTCCTCCTTTGTCCCTGTGTCCTACCAATAAATTCTAGGGTCAATGTAAAAATATAGGTTTTAAACCATTGATAAGTTCAAGAGTAAACAGCAGTAGATTAACTAAGTGTGATTGTCCTCTTTGGATAGGCCGAAAACCCATGACCTTTGTATGGGTGGGCCTTTGAGACAAACTTAGGTACAGGTGTCTTTTGAAGTAGTACTGAACCATAATAAAGATTTGGCCTGGACACACTGGGCCAGCTGAAATCTGGGCAGTCGGGCCAAATTCTCTATTTGTTTTTGTGACTCTTTCCTTGACATCAAAGTTACGATTGGATGTTTAAAGAAAACTAAAAAAAGCATCTTAACAATTTTCGGTGAGTTAAACCAAGCTAGAGAAGATTCTCGTGTAGAAAACGGATTCTCTTTCTTACCAAGCACTAAGTTAGTGGGTTAACAAAAGAGTGTATGAAGTTCAGAGGGAGAGACAGTGGGTGTATGGGAAGAGTCGGAAGGGAAAGAGTAGTGAATGGAGTTGATAAAAAAACCCACAGTGTATAGATTATGAAATTTGCAAACAATGAAAAAGGCTCTTCTGTAGACTCCAGGTCACATCACTGGACCTGTGCACACTGGTGGTATGGTTATCACCCAAATCAGTAATTTTTATTGCCCACACAGCTTTCAAAGGATTGATTATGCCGGAGAAAGGGGACTGATCTTAGGGAAAGACTTGAGGTATTAAACTTCCATTTATGACATTTTCATTCTCTACATACATTGGAAAAAAAAATCATTCCACTGCAACCTAGAGTTAGATCAGTCCACTTTGCCTACAGTAGTACCAAATGTTTTGATTAGCCTAACTGAAAGACCAAGTCTTTATTTTATTTCACAAACTCATTTACACATCTATAGATATCTTTTAAGCTTCCAGTCTGAGCAAATGCAACTTGGTTGTTACAATACAGAATTATGGTGGAGTGATTTTTTTTTTTTTTTTTTTTGCCCACGTTCAAACATGAGTTGGCGGCTGGCCCAGAATATGTGTAAAGTAGCACAATACGGCTTTCAGAGTCCAACTGTACTAAAGTGATGGGCATCTGGTGTTTGTATACAGTGTTGGTAAGACTTTAATCAAGGTGTCCTGTTTTCTTTTGGCCAAGAAGTGGACACATGATCACCACACTAAGAAATTAACTTAGAGCTCAAGCAGTAAATCTTGAGTCAAAATAGGCAAAGGCAAAATTAAGTGGATTCATGCAAAGAAAAGTTATTGGTGTAGATTTATCCTATTGTGTCTGGAAGAAACTACATAAATTCTTATGACCCAGTTCTCTGGAGCTGTCTTGCTTCCAGGATGCTCCAATGCTTTATGAAAAAAAAATCTATTCATTTGTTTTTATACTAATACTTTAAAAATATATTTATTCAGAGTTAATTTCTTTTGCTTACCACCAGTGAACTAACAGCTCCAACACAAAGTAGCTACGGGCCTCCCATCATTTAAAATAGCAAACAAAAATACAAGATGAGGAAAGAATATTTATAGTCTATTGCACTTATCATGTAGGCTTCTTTGCCTTGTTTCTATAATTTATTTATTTAACACTTTTTATTAATAATAGGTGCCAGCTTGGAAACAACTTTACCACTGAGAATTTTAGCGTAAAAGTAGCACATCTGTGCTGACAAGATAGCTCACTAGATTGACCTAGATAATGAATTGTATAATTCAGGTGCTACAACAGACGCTCAACTCTGAAAACCAGAAGTAAATGGGTGAATATGGAATCCTCAACCCATATCCCATGCTTTTTCTGGACTCACTGCTTAGAACATTGTTACTCTGTCCTCTGTGGGGAATGTGTTTGGAGGGTCACCATATTGATGAAGTCTTCCTGTGATTATTCATACGGCCAATGGCTTGAAGCCTGAAAATTCAAAATCCTAAACACTCCAAACTTCGAAAATTTTTTGAATGCCCCAACATGATACATACATGGAAAATTCCACACCTGACCTCATATGATGAATAATTACAGAATTTCAGGTACACTAAAAATATTGTTTAAGAACTTTGGGTTAAGGGGTTGGGGATTTAGCTCAGTGGTAGAGCACTTGCCTAGGAAGCGCAAGGCCCTGGGTTCGGTCCCCAGCTCCGAAAAAAAGAACAAAAAAAAAAAAAAGAACTTTGGGTTAAGAAGAAAGGCATGCAGGAGACATAGATGGATTTCTTGGCTAGACTTGAATCTTAATACACAGATACTTAATGATTGCTCATATATTAATATTCATGTGTATATAAATATCCCAAAATGTGAAAATATCTAAAACACCAAAAATTTATAATAAGAACTATCCAGACAATAATATTTTGAAATTGGCTATAGATTTATTTCTCTCTTAGAATATACAAAAAGGAAAACTGTTGACTTGTGTAACTAAACTTTCTGTGTGTGTGTGTGTGTGTGTGTGTGTGTGTGTGTGTGTGTGTGTGACATGACTGGGAGTTAAGGAAGGCCCACAATTAGTTTCACAGCATTTTCCTTCCTCCCTGGGTCATTCCATGATAGCTATCATAACTCAAGGCGTTCCCTTCTCTCAGATTCATATTTAAGGAGAGCAGAGACTGTCCTCCTACTGGTCTCTTTGGGAGTTCCTAGATTGTTTGCCCATCTTATGTCACATGTAACTGGAGTACCAATCTCTCTGCCCAGAGAAATGTAGAGAACTAAGATCTAGGTTATAGGACCCACTGCTAAAGCAAGGACTGTATTCACATTTTAAAATACCTTAGTCAACATCCTGAAGAGGAGCATCAAGGAAAGTAAATAATAGGCAGATAAAAACTAAAGGTTCAATAAATATGCCTTTAGGATCTACAAGGTGGTTCAGGGTATGAAAGTGTTACTGCCGAGCTTGATAATCTGAGTTCCTTTCTCAGGACCCAGATGGTAGCGAATTAATGCCTGCAGGTTGCTCATTCCTGTTTGAAATACTCAGCGTTGTATCACCAAGATCTTAATCATTATTGACTCACGCTTGCGTTGTCTTGTTAGCATAAAGGTATGAATAAGGATGTGTGAAAAGGGAGAAGCCAGCCTTGGAAGGTGCCTGGGGTCACAGTGGATGTAACTTTGGATGTCGGTTTTGTTGTACAGCTCGTGAGCGTTTGGGCACACAGACATCATGCAATGTAAGAAATGGTCTAGAGTATCAATCCCGAGTGTTGTAAGCTGGAACAAAAGAGAGAGTGAGAGGTTGGATGAGGCCGCAGGTGAAGAAGTTGTGGCATGACTGGAAAAGGAAACACACATGGAAGCCTGAAGAGAAAAGCAGTGGCAGTGTAGAAAAGAAGAGTGGAAAAGGAAGAAATTGACCATAGGGTAGCCATGAGAAGAACACAGGGGCCAGAGCTGCTTGGTGTTAGGGAATGGTCTGATGAGTTCCGCTGTAGAAACATATGTCAGTGTTCAATGAGGGCATGTCAAGGAAGGCATCTGTCAGGATTCAGTGAAGCACAACATGTGTGGGGCGTGCATTTGCTCAAGGCAGAGGAAAAGAAAGAGTGAAGTTATAGAAGTTGGTAAAGGTTTCCTGGAAGAAGAAAAAGGAATGGAGTGCAAAGTGGAATATTACCTCTAGATATCCCCCAGGCTTTGGGTTTTATCATAAATAAACCACATATTTAAAACTAAAAAGGCATCGGTGAGGTGAAGTACTGCACACTTACAGTCCTGGCACCTAGGAGCTGTTCTGCAAGTTGGAGGTCAGCCTGGGCTACATGTTGATTTCCAGGATAGTCTGGGTTGCTGTGAAAGACACACTAAAACACACACACACACATACACACACACACACACACACACACACACACACACACACACACACACACACACCAAAAAACCAAAAAAGAATCCTAAGAAATGAACAGACAAAAACAAGAAGCCCCTTCCCCAACACAAAAGGACCCATGTCATTTATATATTCTTTTTTTTCTATTGGATATTTTCTTTTCCAAGTTTCCCTTCTAGAAACCTCCATCCCATTCCCCCAACCCCTGCCTTGATGAGGGTGCTACTGCACCTACACACCTACTCCCTCCCCACTTCCCTGCTCTGGCATTCCCCTATGCTGGGGCATCGAGCCTTTACAGGACCAAGGGCCCATCCTCCCACTGATGCCATTCCTACAAGGCCATCCTCTGCTACATATAGGCCTAGAGCCATGGGTTGCTCCATGTGTACTCTGGTTGGTGGTTTAATTCCTGGGAGCTCTGGGGTGTCTGGTTGGTTGATACAGTTTTTCTTCCTCTGGGGTTAGAGACTTTGGTGGTATGAGAGTGGTATTGATTGGCAAGTAACTACCGTTCTCAAAGACAGATCCGTGATGGCTATACCACAGACCAAGCTCAGTCTTGTATACTTAAGTCCTGCTCCTAACTCAAGACAAAAATGAAGTTCTACTGCTAGAGACCTCTAGAATGAGGAAGAGATGACAAAGGGATGCATGAAGTATATTTCATTCTATGCTACCATTGTGAGCTTGACTTAATTAGGTAGACAGAGATATGTCGCAGTCAAGACCCACGTGTGATTACTATATCCCCTGTTCTACCCCTAGTAGGTCCTCTCAGATTTGTGAAGAAGGTGAACTGACTAGGATTTGTGTGTGTGTGTGTGTGTGTGTGTGTGTGTGTGCACGCACACGCGTGGTAGATAAAGATTTGGAAGCTAACTGTGTTCAGATTAGAAAGAATGTCCATAGCCTTAATGGCTTGCCTGAGGCTACACAGGCATTTAGTGTTACAGGTGGGCACACAGGCTCGGTCTCCCGAGTCCCACATGTCACGGTGATCCCTTTTGTCTCATCACCCACACTGTCTTCTACACTGATACCCAATGAGATCTTACAAGTCACATGCTATCACTGTCAAACAGACCTTTGATGACAGAAATGACAAATGGGAAGCTACTGGGTTAATTGGAACAACAGTGAATTAAAATGAGCTACAAGTTGTATTTTTTCCTTGATATTGAGAATTATCAATTATCATACATCCAGCCTTACACCTTAGAACCTTGATTTGACCCTAATGTATCTGCCAACTGCACACTTCAGTGAGGACACTGAGACACAATTAAAAGTGGTGTGAGAAGTCATTCAGTTTTAGGGTCTGGTGACTAGAAGCCAACATTTCTTATTTTGCTTATTTTTGTTTTCTTCTGGGCCATGTTTCGAGTACCAATACTAAATCTGACCTTCTGGAAAATGAAGACACTTTTTCGTCCATAAACAATACCAATGCCTCTGTCCTTACAGAAGCAGGTTACTTTGTATCTGCAGTAATAACTAACCTAGCAATAGATATGAAACATTTGTGATTTAGATATTAGTTCTGAACATGACACCTCCCTTTGTCTTTAGAGTTTTATGCAGACCTCAAACAAAGGGACGATCAAGGTGGTTTTGTTTATGGTGACTGGTTCCTGAGAATTTGAGAGTAGTCCAACTGTGGACTACACTCTTCTATTGTGATGAATCTTGGAGAGATGCACATTCCAGTAAGGATCCAGCCTTAGTCTTACCTACATAGTCTGGGTAGGCAGAGTACGCTATGGATGAGGAATAGCTGACCCTTAGTCTTAAGGGTCACCTCTGTTTCTGTTCTTCATGCATCAGTTCAATGCCATTTCGCTTCACATTATTTGGTTTCCTCTCTGTGGGTGTAGTTGTGCTAAACACCCTCCATGTTGCAAAAGAACTGACTTTGTGTGTGTGTGTGTGTGTGTGTGTGTGTGTGTGTGTGTGTGTGCGTGCGTGTGTGTGTGTGTGTACAACAATTGCAACTAATATCTACTGGATGACCACGAGTCTTAAGGAGCACCCTCCTAACAACCTTTCAAAGGTAGATCAGCATTCGAGATCTATTATGGGCATCTCATGAAAGTTAAATATATTTCCTGGGATCCTTAGCTAAATGAGGGGCAAAGGCAGGAAAAAAAAAAGAATTATTACCTCTACTTTAGCCTTTAGGCCATGTTACAAGAAGAGACACTACATCACACAACTTCATAAATGTGAAGAACCTAATTAGAAAATTAATTCCCAATTATGCATATGGAGCAAAGTCTGCTAAATGAGAAAGGGACCACAGTAGAGAAAGTCAAAGCAGTGTAGAAATTCTTCCAACTAAGAAACCCGCTTCCTTCAGAAGGCTGCCGATATCAAGACTGAGAGACACTGTTCTATGGAGAAAGACCTTTCAAAATCATGTTTTGTTTTTTCTGGCCTTGGGAACTTATATTTCCACTCAGAGGAGGTCAGGGCATCCTAAAACTGACTGAAACATGGACCATCTCTTGAGAATCACATGGAAATGAAACGAGAAGGCTAAACTAAACTTGCGAACAGTTTCAACCATTCTTTTCAGCAAATTCTGGTTCTCAATGCGCACATCCTGTATGGGCGTGTCTCAAAGTCCCTTTGAAACTACAAGATGTACCCACATAAGAAAGCACACTGTATCTTTGAAATACTCAACACTACTCCCTTGCTTGAGTGGCTCCCATAGTAATCTCCTGCTTATAGCAGGGCGAAGGATTCATACAGGAGAGGGTCAGCTATATTAACTGCTTAGATGCTTGATGTATTGTTAGCATCTTGAAGGTGCACGAAGACAGGCAGAGTAACTAACTGCCCTCCCTAAAAATATTCCATATCACTCCAAGGCAACAGGCACATCGGACCACCTCTTTAAATGGGTTTCACATGCAATTAAAATAAAAACACCATAATGGTCCATGGCATAAGAACAAAACACATTCTCAGAAGGTTTTCTTCTGTGTGTGCTTTTTTTTTTTTTCCTGAGCACTGAAAATTATCTCTTTGTCAGCCCTGTGGCATGGTCACAATACAGGGGCCTCAGACTGGGGAAACGTGTTCATTAGGAGAATTGCATTACCAGGCAAGGTGCCAGGTTGTGTTGCCTTGTTTGGAAGAGAAAAGAGATTTGATTTCTCCAGCCACCACCTGCCTATCAAATCCCCGAGCATTTTTTAGCCTTTCAGGTCAGCTTGGGGGATGTTAACTTGCATCAACAAAAGAAAGGGCAGGGAGTCTGACTCCAAACCCATTAATTTCATATTTAGACTCACAAATTAAGGGCAGATTGCGAGAGGTAGTCACAGAAATATTAAGCAGGAACTGCTCAGAGGAATGGGAGTTTCAAATTAAGATTTGAGGAAGGACTCATCAAGTTGCATGATCTTTGTGGTGGGAAAGCTGTTCAACAATTCTATCCTAAATGCCATCATTTTCCTGTCAAGGAAACCATGAGGATCTGAAGAGAGGAGTAACGGGCCCCCATCAGGATAGTGCTATGGGAGGACAAGGGTGTCCGAATTGGTGCTGCTGCAGCCAGAGTCTCTCTCATTGCCTGAGATCCTCCAAAAAAAGAGTGCCCTACAATTCCAGAGATCAAAGTACAGACTTTCTGACTGGCTGAGAAGAGAGCCTACAGACTGCTTCCCCGTCCCTCAAACCAATTCCAACTAGTAATTAGCTGATTCCCAACATCAAAAGGTGAGGCATCCCAGTGGAGTCAAAGCACATCAAAGCCTGCAGTGAGGGGTCCCTGTGCACCCCTTCTACCCTCCGCCCTCTTTCCCAGACATCCACCCATCCCATCCGGCTGCCTCGAGAGAAGAGTCACATTGCTTCTCACTAGAGACCAACATCAAACAGACTTCTAGATAACTTGATAGAGTTTCCAGGCTCTGTTAGGAAGCAAATGAGGAAGCTACAGGTAGAGGGCCATATGGCCCAGGTTTTCCACCATGGCCTAGGTTACTAATAATCAATTCTGCTCCACTTGCTGAAGCAGATTCCAAAACAGGGTGACTGTGACAATGTACTGTGCGATAACAAATGTTAACTTCGCTTGCACATTAACACCTATTAGGATCTGTAAGGGTTTCGGTTGGTTTTTGTACGTGTGGAGTTTCGTATTTATGTCACCTAGAAGGAGACAGCATGGCACAACGGCTCACAAATGTACGAAATATTTGTTGGAACTAGGTGCTGGCCCCAAGCTTGACCGCAAAGCAGGCTAGTGTCTGCCCAGAATGGGCCTTCCCCACAGCGCACTTCCTAAGGCATTTTAGTGTGATATTCTAAAATGCAATGGCTCCATTTGTCATCCACACTTTCATTCTTACCACAGCTTGCCTTCATAAAGGCCTGTGCACATCCAGATGCACCTTGGCAGATCCTGAGAGCTGCCTTTCAGACGGAGAAAATCTGCTGCCAAAGCCCTTACAGATTTTCTGCCGCAGGCACTCTTTGAAACAGAACTTCAGGGGCACTCGCAGTCAAAACGTATCCAATGGGGGGATACGGGGGATAAACGAGAGAGCAAAGTCAGGACGGGGCTTGGGTTTCTATATTGGGAAGAATTCTGCCAGTATCTTGAGCTCAAAACATCTCAAACTGAACCTACAAGTACACGCTACTGGTGAGGAACAGACTGTGGGCACCTGTAGGGCAAGCTGGGTGTCTCTTACTTCCTGGTTCTATACATCCAGTCATGTGACTCCATCACACATGCTGAATGAATGTTCAGGTTGGAACATTCTCCCTCTCTCGTGGTTTTTCTTTCCATTGGTGGAGCCGTCTTTCACAACAGTCAGCGGCTATGTTTTTGAATCACTGACATCTTCCTCAGTGTCTGCTAGATCCCAATATTCTACTCCAGTCTTCAATCCTAGTCTTGATATTTACTGCCACACTTCAGGGCCGGCCTTCTTCTTCCAAGTCATTTGGTAGAGTAAATTGTCATACCTCAAACTTGCATTTCATATCATTACACCCTCTCCCCTTTGGATCCATGAGATGTCTTCATGGTTTATGAGGTGTAAGTAAACCAGGGAGGCTATCTCCCACCCAAGAGCCTATGCAGGTATAAAGGGTGTCTCAATTGCTGACTTCTCTTCTTTGGCAAACAACCTTTATCATCACCTAAACTTCGAACCAAACTTTCCAAAAACATGGAAGGCATACTTGGCTTCAGCATTGCAGCAAAATTCTTTTTATGAGCCATCTGGTTGACCATAGTTTTCCATTTTCAGTTGTATGCCCCACACTCAAGTAGAATGCACTCCACTTTTAAACTGTAAGTGTGTTTTTTCCTCATTGCAAGATGAAGGGCCATGTAGGCGGTGTCTTTTGGTTTCTCGGTCTCTATCCTGCACAATTCACTCATTGGGATATATTATGTGGTTTGCCCCACTATACACTGAGTTTGTGTCTCCTGCTCTGTAGCATATGAGTGTAACCACAGCAGAGTATGACAACCCCTAAGGAGAAGTTAGACTCCAAAGTTCGATCACTGATTGTCCCATTGTTTAAAGTTCAACTCGATTTCTTAGGAAGCACCTCTCGTATGTTTCCATTTCTCCTTTCTTTGAGCATTGTAGTAGAAATAACCATACTTCCACAGCATTTAATAACATGGTCCAGAACTAAACCAGCTTTTTGATAATGACCCAATGCACTGATACCATCAGAAAATAATACCCAAGGATAATAACACAAACATTGTGCTGGAAAGAACAGCTACGAGGTGAAAGCCATTACTTGGAACGACCACAGGAAAAGACATTTTCCTGTAATATATGTATTTCTACCTTTTGTTTTTCCCTTTACATAGAGCCTCTTCTAGAATAACCTTTGTGAAAAGATAAAGATATCCAAGTTTAACTTTTTGACCTTTCTTCCTCCAAACTAATGTGGATAACCTACTGTGAAACTCTTATTTACCAGAGAACTACCGAAGGGCTGCACAAGGCATTCTTTAATAGCTTTGTTGTCTGTTTCCTTTAATGCATAGTGTTTACAGAAAGAAAGGAAGAAAGGAAGAAAGAACAAAAGAAAAAGAAAGAGAAAGAAAGTCTGCTTTTCAGCAAACCACTGAACTGAGAACGGGACCCCCGTTGAAGGAATCAGAGAAAGAACTGGAAGAGCTTGAAGGGGCTTGAGACCCCATATGTACAACAATGCCAAGCAACCAGAGCTTCCAGGGACTAAGCCACTACCTAAAGACTATACATGGACTGACCCTGGACTCTGACCTCATAGGTAGCAATGAATAGCCTAGTAAGATCACCAGTGGAAGGGGAAGCCCTGGGTCCTGCTAAGACTGAACCCCAGTGAACTAGACTGTCGGGGGAGGGCAGCAATGGGGAGGGTGGGGAGGGGAACACCCATAAGGAAGGGGGAGGGAAGGGATGTTTGCCGAAACCGGAAAGGGAATAACACCAAATGTACATAAGAAATACTCAAGTTAATAAATAAAAAAAAAAAAAAAGTCTGCTTTTTGTTATTACACATATCTGAGAAGTTAATTGTGGAAAGCATCAAATAAGCTTCCGAGACTGAGGTGGGGAGGGATCGGGCTATTTTCTAAAACTGATTTGAATGTCGCCTGCTAAGATTCCCTATGACTCCTCAGCCACACTCCTGTTTATTCCTGGGTATCATTCACCCAGCTGCCATGTCTAACCATCACTCTTCCTCATTGGAAGCCATCTCTTTTTGTCCCAAGAGGCAATTTGCACAGACTTCCCTTTACTTTAGCCATAAGGCAGCTATGCTAAGAGATGAGGAAATGAAAATTTGCACTAAGAAGGTAGAAAGAACGTCTTCCATGTTATCCACCCCTCACCGAAATCACCTTTGTTACCGCAGATTCACCCACTGATCCCTCACACAACCCTTTGGAATGGCTGGAGTTTAAAGGCCCACTGTTTGCTTTGAGGGGCTTCTCCTTCTCTAGGAGAAACAAATCGCACAAGGCTGGCTCCATTCGGAACACAACCAGGGAAAGGGGGAAAGGAAAACCTCCGTGAGAGAACCATTAAGCTGGGACCTCAGGGTGCAAAGTGCATTTATGCTGTTCCAGGAATTTCATGGGGGAAGCATCCTTTACCACGCTGGTTTAATTTGTTTAGTTAATAAACTTTATATGACCCATTTTTATGTAGCATATGTACTGGAAGCTTTTTAATATAATTTCCGAGTCCACGGTGGCATTCTTTCCCTAAACATTTATGGTGCCCCACAACTCAACTTACGCAGAAAACCCATTATGAAATTAAATGGATCCAGGTGGGTAGTGTAGGGTGTGCTGCAAAGACTAGAGAAAAATGCGGCCATACTTTTTGATACAGTAGTAGGATGTGAAGGAGACAGAGATCAACCAAGCCATGAGATACTGAATTAATATACTTTGCAATATTAAAAGTCATGAATCTTTTACTTATTTTCAGATTCAGGTGACTCATCTGTTACTATGATACTTTTTACCTCCGTTATTTCATTTAACACACATTTGTATCGGGGAATATTCCAATGACGAATGAGTCCTTGTATTGATTTTTTCCCCCCAACTCTTGGTATTCCTTTTACATTTCTACCACGCTGGGTTTGAAGATTACTGTGAAATGATTGCTTTTAAAAGGTGAAGTGTGGCATCCAAACTTGATCTAAAGTCTTCTCTACGAGGACCAAAAACAAAGCAGAAAGCACACCAAGTTAGCAGGTGACATCCAGAGAACGAATCTCTACTCTGAACCGGACTTTCCCTTTGATTTTCAAGATAAACAGAGGAATAGGCATTTCAGAAGACAGATAAACCTTTTAATCTGTTAGAATACTGTTCCATTCTGATAGAGATAAGTCTCTAATACAAATCAACGTATGAATGAACCCCAGGAACGATCAGGCCAAGCAGAAGAAAGAGCACAAATATCTTCTTTCAAGCTATATTGGGAAGAAATGCCCAGCATAGGAAACTGTAGACAGAAAATAGATGCCATTGCCTACAGCTAAGTGCAAGAATGGGAATTAGCTAAAAAATGGCACAAAGAACCTAATGTAAAAGTTGTTGAATCCACTAATTATACCCTTGAATGGCCTAATTTATGATATATGAAACAGGCCTCAATAAAGCTCAGAAAGAGAAAACCTGTAAGACATAGTTAATATACAGATCATGTAAAAATAATCCCAGGGCAGTCTGTCTGTACGAGAAGCTTTCTGCCCTGATGTCACGAGGTCACACACCACTCTACAGTGAGATGTGGCACATTTTCTATGGAACTCGATTGCTTATGTCTAGACACCGGGCCCATGTGAGAAGGTGTGATTTCCATTGGGAGACAGATTCCGACATCTTCCACTGTAGAAGAGGTCACTATCCTTTGAATGGGCCTCTTCCTCACACAATGGATCCGTGCCACACACTGGGCAGTGGACTGGACAGTCATGAACTTAATGTGCAAACTCATACGATACCAAGGAGATTATCCCTATATCTCCTCTTTGAATTCACTGAGTCTTGTCTCACATTGTGCTTCCTCCATTGAACAATGCTGTATGCCCAATCTTCTTACAGTTCCATTATGCTTCTTTTGTATTAAACCTTTTGATATTTAAGCTCTGCTCTGATATTTGGATCATACTTCACAAGTATGATAATCACCATTTTTTAAAAAAAAAATCTTCTAAAGGCAATGAAGTTGGATTAGGCAAAAGCGTACAATAGACTCAATTTAACAGGTGAATATATAAACATGTGCGTGGCAACATTTGTATGCAAGAATCAGAAAAAGTAGGAGACAAAAGTATCTATTTTTGTGTCTTTGAGCTGGGGACTTAAATCTTTCAGCCAGCTGTGTGCAGGTGTCTTCTTAGGGAAGAGGTCATTTTGTACACCATATCTGTGCTTACACTTTTCTGTATTTTGAGTTTCTGACATTTCACATTCAGTGGCCCTGCTTCCTTAGTACCTGATCAGTAACTGAGATTCTGGAAATATTTGAGCATAGCCGAAGATGAGAAGGAGGAGGAGGAGGAGGAGGAGGGGGAGGAAGAGGAGAAGTAGAAAGAGAAGGAGAAGGAGGAGAAGGAGAAGGAGAAGAGAAGGAGAAGGAGAAAGGAGAAGGAGGAGAAGGAGAAGGAGAAGGAGAAGGAGAAGAGAGACGCTTATCTGGTATTTTATCTCTAAGGAAGGGAAATGGGGAGAAGAACAGGGAGAACATAATTTCTGTGCTAGGCATGGCAGTATGCTAATTGATAGTTTAAACCTGAATTTCTTTGAAACTGTGGTCTGTGCCTCAGATGGGGCCATGTATACCTGATGAAGGGCCATTGCAAAATAATCTGGCAAAGGATTCTCTCTCTCTCTCTCTCTCTCTCTCTCTCTCTCTCTCTCTCACACACACACACACACACACACACACACACACACACACACACAAAGTAATTGAAAATCCAATGCGCAGTGAGCCCAAGGTGTCTTTTGGCAATCCATGACTTAACTGCACATCTGGTTCTGGCCTGCTACACAATGTCAATGGATACTGCCCGAAACACCTCAGCTCAGATCTGAGATTACCCTGTATTGACTCCCAGTGATCTTACAGGAACAGAATGGCTTATGGGAAACAGAGACTTCGAATGTTTTCCTATTGCTACTCCTCTGTTTTCATCAAGTTAGCAGATCTATGGATTGTGTAGTGTTACAATGGTTTGCCTTTTAGAATTGCTGCTTGAGTTAACTAATGTTTGCACCAACACACATCTATGCTGACACTCTGCTTACACACACACACACACACACACACACACACACACACACGTATATTTTTCATTGACTTTTGATTTGAGATCAGGACGGGATTTCTAGCAGTTTATGCAAAGGCTCTACCACACTTGTTCTGTCTCTGCAGAGTATGTGAAGTGGCATTCTAGACATTGACAATTATAAAAATCAAAATATTGATCAACCCTGAAAAACATGGAAGATGATCTATGCTTTTCAGTATCAGAGATTCAGCCAAGATTGAATTCTCTATGTACAAATAAGCGTATCTATCCATCTCATTAGCATGTAAATTCGCTTTCATCTTTATCTTTAATAAATGATAAAATTATATGCCTGCCAAGGAGCTGCTTTCATTTTCTTATGATTTATTATCATTAAATATTTGATTTGTATACTTGTTTTATATACCTCTGTCCCTGGGGTGATGTGAAGATCTCTCAGGTGAAAGGCGTTGTAACTGGAAAAGTTTTAGGGGCTCTGTTTTAAAAACCAAGATTTGACTTTAACTCTTGGAAGCTGACGTGTTGATTCCCTTTACCCTGCTGAAGAATCCTGCCTCTTCCGAGCTCTAGGTAACAGCAGGCCAATTTGACTCTCATTCCTGTTTGTTTCAGGATTAAAATAGGATTTGATGCTTGGGAACTTTTACTGTCTTAGGAAGTGTTAGTAAATCTTTACGGGTGTTCATTCTGTTCTCTTGTCGATTCCAAACAATTACTTGAGAGATGAACAGCAACAATTCTGGGGAAAATACACAGTCGCCATGTGTTTCCCTTGTTGAGTACTGCCGAGACAGTCTTGACCTGCTCAGTGGGCTGCCTCCCTGGGTAGGATCTTTGTAATTGTAAGGACTTCCTTTTGCGCTTTTACAACCAGCCGTGTTAGCCAGGTGACCAACCGTTGGCCTTCTTCTATTCATTCTGGATATCTATAACTACTTTTTGTGGCTTACTGGGTTCCAGTATGGAATGACACAGACAACACGTTTTTGATGTACCTTGACCTTTAAGCTCTCTGGTGACTTTCTATAAATTCATCCATCAATATATTAAGGCGTCATAATTATGAGGGTTTGGCATTTTGTTTAGCTTATTAAATCATTTGAGGCGGAGGGTCTCAAATTCAAGCGTGCATTCTAATTCCTTGGAGGTCTCGACAAAGCCCAGAGTGTCTGGTTTGCTCACAGTGTTTGTGTCCATGATAGGGGACGTCAGGTCACCCGGAGATCTGGTGATTTTGACAGGTTTTCAGATGGTTTGCAAACTGAAATGAGGATAACTCCTCAAAGAAAGACTATTTTAAAACGAAGAAGAAATATTTGTATATAAGTAATGCACATGTGTTGTGTTTATGATCATTATTATTTTTTTTTTTACAGATAAGAAGCTTCTGGTGGTTTCTATGTAATCTGAACACTGAACCCACTGAGAAGTGGTCAAGAATTCATTCCTGCTTTACACTGTTTCGCAAAGTGACACTGGGATGTATTTTGCAGTGTTCAAAACCGATTTTCATCATTCTCTTATTTTGTTATTGGATCTTTTTAAGATGATTTATGTTTGGATGTCTATGGGTGTTTTTGTCTACACGTACGCCTGTGTACCACACAATGCATGCAGTGTTCACAGAGGCCAGAAGGTGGCACCAGATCCTCTGGGGCTGGAGTTACAGATGGGCGTGAGCTGCTGTGCAGCGCAGTGCTGGGAATTGAACCTGAATCCTCTGGGAAGAGCAGCCCGTGTGCTCAACTGCTCAGCCATTTCTCCATCCCTGTTGTTGGTTCTTATAAACACTTGTCTAATTGGGCATGACTTCTATATAGTTAGCAATTAACTATGCTTTACGTACAATAATCAAAAGTCCATGTAGATTAGGTGGCTTGTCTTTGTAGCTACAAAGTATCATGTTTGATGTGATTTGGGTCTTTACAAAACCTTAAAAGTCTTTCAATGTGATCACTGAACACAGCATGTATGCAAATGAGTGTCTTAACAGGTATATCCAGGTAGCTGAAAATTAAAGTTGATAAAGTGGTAGGTTAGGAAGTTGAGTAATTCCCTAGACTGACCTGACAGGATGTTAGCACATTGAGAAATCACGGATATAAACAGACTTTAGGTGACTTATCTGTCAAAAGAGAAGTAGACCGGACTACTGAAATTCTCTTTTGTACCAGTTTATCTAATTGTCCATTGGGCAACTAGTAATTAATAATTTATAATTCAAGGTTGGCGACAGCTCAGCAAGCAGGAGTACTTACTGGGAAAACACAAGTTCCCTAGAACCCACATAGAGAGCTAGCTATGGTTGGACCCATGCTAGTAACCTTGGTGGTAGGGACAGGGGAGAGATTGGAGATAGGAGGATATCTGGGGCTTGTTGGTTACCAGCCTAGATCCAGTTTCAATGATTGCCTCAAATGAATAAGGCAGAAAGCAATAGAGCAGGGCCAGCTGTGTCCTCATATACATCACACACTAATATACACCATAAACATACACACACACACACACACACACACACACACACACACACACCCCATAGAGTTTAGAGCATCTGATGCTGTTTTTAGACACTGAAGCTATGAGCAATATATATATATATATATATATATATATATATATTGATATTATTATATGTCTTGAAGGTTAGATTCTAAGTGAAAAGGAGAGTAATCAATCAATCAATCGATCCCTAAAGTGATAAATTTTAAAAAATATTTTATATTCATCGGTGTTTTGCCTGTATGTGTGTCTATGTGAGGATGTCAGGTCCCCTGGAACTAGAGTGACAGATAGTTGTGAGCTACCGTGTGGGTACTAGGTATTGAACCCGGGTCCTGTGGAAGACCAGACAGTGCTCTTAACCATTGAGCCATCTCTCCAGCCCAGTGATGATATTTTAATACAATGAATTCTTGTGATTAAAGGAGAATGATAGGTGAAGTATGTACAGTCATTCAAAGTATATGAGAGGCCCCCTACAATGTGAGAGGGAGAGAATGTTATCAAATGGGATGAAAAGCCTCTGTGGTATGACCCAGCTCCTCTCATCCGAGAAGCTGGAAATGGTCAGTACTCTGGATCGGATTGAGTAAAGGTACTTAGTGCTGATACTTAACATCAGAACCGGGCCAGGAGCCTGATCACAGAAGGCTGTGAGAACGTTGCTGTCTTCAGGAAGCAGAAGAACCACCCTCATTGAGGGTAAGATGACCCATTGATTCCATAAGAAGTGAATAAGTGTATAAAAATGAGAGCACGCACCTGTGAACCAATTTTAAAAATTCGGACCTTTAAATGAAAGTTTCCCCTAGTTTACTTAGCGTATGGCTGAGAAAAATAGAAATTAATACACCAGCCAGAATCGTGTCTTCGCCATTGATACTTTAAGGATATTATTACTGAGCATTATAAACATGGGCAGCTCAAATAATAATTAGGGGAAAAATCATATGGAAATTGCTAACAAACTCATTAGAGTGTGCTTAATTATTGCAGTGAAGAGTTAGCAAGAGGATTGGAGCTTAAGGAGTAAGTCTGTTTGCACATGGATTGATCTGCTTGTATGGTAATTACTCACAGCTGTCGGACTTTCCGAGTTTATTAGAAACTTAATTCCAAAACTTTCATGCTGAAAAGATTCTCTAAGGCGGACGTGCCAGCCCTGTGCCAGCAATGGGAGCACGGAGCATTTCCCCAGCAATTCTGTTTGGCGACTGCTCCCACACTAACTACGGATCCCCTCATTATACATAATGAAGTGGATCTGCTCACTTTTGATTTCCACACGCTTTGCAGAGAGCGGAGCCTCCTGATTGAAAGCGCCCGAGCCCTGTGATGAGAGGCTGAGAGTAATATGTATCCCAATTACGAAACCATCTCCGAAAACAGGCTCAGTGCCTGATGTATTCATTCGAAAGCAATTCACGGCTAAATTGATCTTTAAATAATCTATCTATATGCTTGTTAATTTAATAGATCAGCTGACGTCAGGAGGCAACAGGAGTGCTCCATCCTTCACACTTTGTCTTGGGGCTGACAACTGATCTTTCTTAGTGATCCATTTATTATACTTTATAAATTAGAAGAGATATATGGTGTGTCTGAGATACGGCTGGAGCTTTGCCCAATGGTTGGGTTTCTCCCCCCACCCCCTCCGTTACTTGCCATCAATCAGAAAATTTAATACTATGTTTGGATCAGTAATTTTGATCCCAGTCTCCGTTTTGTTCTGTGAAACTGACGGCTGCTCTCCTGCCTTGGGTGTCAGCGAAGTGATTATTCGTGCGATGTGGCATCTTCCGTGGTTATCCCTTTCAGATCTTTTTGAATGAGCCTTAAGACGACCTACTTAGTGCAAATGGATAAAGACCATGCAGGCTCAGTTGCCATCACAGTCAATGACGCTTTCAGTGAGCAAGTGTAGCTGTTCTATGCGCATAGACCAAGCCTTAGAATTCCATGCTCTTCAGATTTTATTCTTGTTGCCACAGGAGCTCCATCACAGACGTCCAATTCTCTCACTTCTGTCTCACTGGATATCATATCTACAGCCATTTTATTCCTCCCACTTGTGGTGCATCCACCCTTCAAGGACCACATCAGTATCTCTGAAAAGGCTTGTCTTAATCCACCCCTGCCAAGACCAATACGCATACTACAAAAACCCTCCATGCATAATGCTAGGGTATTATTAATTTTTGTCAATTTAAATGCCAGCCTCAATAGTGGCATAGGGTGACAATAGGCATATTGTGTTTTTAACTACGATCAAACACTCTTCGAGAGTCTTCGTCTGTCACCTTTTCCTCTACCTCTACTCTCTACAGCCGTCCTAAGGCAGAGAAGGTTTTATTTCCCCCCACTATGCACACGAGTGACAGAGGTAACGAAAGATCAAACAGGCAGTCCTGTCAAATGATAAGAGAGCTAAGCCAGAGTTTGGACCTCGATGATGTAGCTTGTGGGCTTAATCTCACAGGATAATTGAAAGCAGCAGAGAAAACATCTAGTGCCTAGCATGGTGCCCCCAACCTGGTCTAAGTTGTTACTGTACCATCTTGTATGATGAAAACAGCTATAAGGCAAGTTACGGCTAATGATTACTGTCAAATGGCGATCCGTCCTTCTCGGCTGACACTGTGTTAAGAGAGCAATTCTGTGTTTCCTGAACCTGTCTACAACCCAGATGCATGACTGTTGTGCAAAAGCAAACATTCAGTAAACATCCAGCAAGTGAACAAATGAGTGAACAAAGTCATCCCAGCAGTTTCCGCCTGGGCTTCTCCCTCTCCGCCATGGTTCCCAGGGGAACGGTGTTAAATCCTCCCCAAATCAGATAAATATTAAGCTACTGAAGCCCGGATTAAATCAACCTTTCCACTTCCATTTCAATGAGTTATTATTTAAAGGAAAGCTCCACAAAGCAATATTTTAAAAAGTCTACATCCTGAAGTAAAACATGGAAATTATCTGATTAATGCAGATAGCCACTCACCAATTTATATTCTCGAACTCAAGAGAATCATTTAGCTAATTGTATAGGTGATCATTATGCTTTTCACAGAAGTGTGCATCACGCATTTGGAATTGTTAAATTGCACATCCGAAAGAATCCTCTGAAATCTAATTATTGTATACTTAGAAATTCCCATAATCAGCTAAAAAGATTTTTTTATTTCTTTAAAGACAAAAGGCTTTAAACATGTGAAAATCCTCTAGCGAGAAGATGAATTCAACATTTTAAAAAATAATCAAGTTGACTTTTTTAAGAAGTAGGCTGAAATATGCATTAAAATCATATGAGCAAGAAATAGCTTTAAACCCAATTTACCCATTTGCCAAGTATATAAAGCTAGTTATATGATCATAAAAGTAGTATTCTTTTATTAGGAAATTTATGACATTCCAGAAAATGTTTTTAAAATCTTATTTCTTTTATGTCCTGTATATGAATATTTTAGTGGCACCTACATATGTAGACTGAGTGCAGGCTTAGTGCCTGCAGAGGCCAGGAGAGAACATTACATCCCCTCGGATTGGAGTAAGGGTTCTTAACCACCATGTGGGTGCTGGGAACTGAATCTGGGTCTTTTAAAAGACCAGCACACACTCTTAACCGATAAGCTATATTTCCAGCTCCATTAGGGATTATTTTGAAAGAAAATGTTGGTACAGACACTGAAACCTTTAGTGCTGTGACAGGTGATTGGTTCTGTTTCGTAGATGCTAGTCTTTGAGCTTGGTTTGTTGAGAATAAAGATATGATGCCAGAGTACATTCACAAAAAGAGGAGCAAGAGATTGAGATGCATAGAAACACATACATATATTTAGAGAGGGCTGGGGAGAAAAGAACCTCAAGTTTTATTTTTGTCATGGGGGTCTTATTTTTGTATGTGTTTCCTTTCTAGGCCCATTGCAAATCACTGTAGAAAAATAAATAGTAAGGGGGAAAGACTGACTTGGGCCAGCATTTTCAGAGATTTCAGACCATGATGAGCTGCCCCGTTGCTTTTGTACCTGTGGTGAGGCAGAACATTATGCTGGGAGCACATGACAGAGAAAATAGCTGGCTTATCGGGAGGCCGGCAGAGGCGGGAAGGGGCCAAGGTATCTATCGTCCCAGGAGGTCATGCTCCTAGTGACCCAACTTTCTTCTACTAGGCTGTACCTCATAAAACAGCAGCCCCTCAGGTTGGAGACTAAGAGCTCAGTGCACGATCTTTTAAAGAGACTTAAAATCCAAATTGTATCTAGACGGTAGATGGCTTAAAATTATAAAAACCTACATTACACTGACTTATTTATAAAATTATGCCTGCTGGATTACATATGCCACAATTTCATATGCTAATAGGCATATGTGCCATTCTACCAGGATTTGAGAAACCAAGTGACAGGAGGTTGCGTTCCTCGCCAGAACACACTTGAGCAGCAGTACCCTCCACAATGAGGACAGCACTGAAGAGCACAGGACTGCTCCACTGGGGCTTTACTGTGCCAGGTTTTCCTAGCATTGTGACATGTCAGATGCTTGACCCCGGACTCATCAGTAGAAATCAGTGCGTGCACATTTCAGCCATGCTCCTCAAATACCCCTTTGAAAGCTCATCTCTCTGATTCCAGTCAAAGGTTCAGTTGTCCAGGACACATGAACATTTGCGGGAGGCTTCCACTGTGTGAAAGGGTTAAGAGCTGCTGTCTGGCAGGAAGCATTGGAGAGATGGGGAGGTGCAGGTGGACTGCTTAGACTTAAGCACAGGGCTAAGGAATGCTATTTATGCACCGTTCACGTTTGCTTATTAAGCTCTCACTGCAGAAGGGACGTTGAAGCATGAATCAAATACCATGAGTCCTATCGCAGGCATTGGTTTCTTTTAAGAGGTAAATGATCTTGACCAAGTCATTGAACTTTTTTTTTCTTTATTAACTTGAGTATTTCTTATTTACATTTCGATTGTTATTCCCTTTCCTGGTTTCCAGGCCAACATCCCCCTAACCCCTCACCCTCCCCTTCTATATGGGTGTTCCCCTCCCCATCCTCCCCCCACTACCGTCCTCCCCCCAACAATCACATTCACTGGGGGTTCATTCTTGGCAGGACCAAGGGCTTCCCCTTCCACTGGTGCTCTTACTAGGCTATTCATTGCTACCTAGGCAGTTGGAGCCCATGGTCAGTCCATGTATAGTCTTTAGGTAGTGGCTTAGTCCCTGGAAGCTCTGGTTGGTTGGCATTGTTGTTCACATGGGGTCTCGAGCCCCTTCAAGCTCTTTTATTCTTTCTAAGATTCCTTCAACGGGGGTCCCGTTCTCAGTTCAGTGGTTTATTGATGACATTCACCTATGTATTTGCTGTATTCTGGCTGTGTCTCTCAGGAGAGATCTACATCCGGTTCCTGTCGGCCTGCACTTCTGTTTATGGAGCACACCCTATGTGCTTGATAGAATAAGGAAGCTCAGGGTATATGAGTAACCCAAACTCTTTGGAGTATAAACAAGGACTCCCTGAAGAGAATTCAGAACTTCATGGATGTTTTCCCTAACTTTACAGATCATTGACATCTAATTATTTGCAATCTGCACAAAACTCGTAGAATTCCTTGCTCGCAACAGTAAACTGTATGGGCTTCTTGAAGTTTTATTAGAGGGCCATCATTGGCCAAATAATCATGGCAAAATTAAGCCACTCCCTCTCCCAACTTCCAAGCACGTTGATTCTCGGAGTTCCTTTTTCTGGTCTGGAGTCTCCTGTCTCATCCATTCACCTTATAATTCAGTTCATCTGAATCACAGACCTGTTTCCAACTTCAAGTTTTCCAGCAATCAACATACAGAAGATGAAGAACATCTGCCAAGCCCACGGAATTCACCGTACAGAAACCAAGTAGTCCCTCAGGCAACGCCCAACCATTTCAGATAACCAAAGGAAATTTCTCTCCTGAGACCGAGTCAATGGACCAAGGCAAATTTGCCGTTGGTAATAAAATATTGCCTTCATGAGGATCTATGACGTTTTAGGGGGCATTTCCAGTCAGTCTTTCACTGATCAAGCAAATCTGTTTAGTAGAACTATACCTACAAGAGGGGACAGAACATTCCTGCTGACTAATATGCGCACAAAGATGAAGGAAAAGAAAGAAGGGAGAGGCCCTTGGTTCTGTGAAGGCTCGATGCCCCAGGGAAGGGGATTGTCAGGGCGGGGAGGTGGGAAAGGGTGGGTGGGGGAGCAACCTCAAAGAAGATCGGAGAGGGGAGATAGATGGGGGTTTCCAGAGGGGAAACTGGGAAAAGGGATAACATTTGAAATGTAAATAAATAAAATATCCAATACAAAAATAAGAGAAAGGAAAAGAGGAAGAGGAGGGGAGCGGTAACTCAGGGAGTCAGCAATCTGCCAGTTTGTGCTTCTGGCAGTGAGACTCAAACAGTCAGTGGGTAGGTCCATCTGATCATTCACCTCTGCTTTAGAAAGGTCCCCGAAGTTAGTTACTGGGAGAAACTTCACAACTGAAACTCTACCTGATCTTATGCACTTGGATTATGCACCCATAATGCACTTGGATTAAATTCGGCACTGGCCATGTGCTTTCAAAGGTATTTTGACTGATTTGCTCCAATGGTCTCTGAATATATTCTAAGAACTTTTTCTCTCCCTTACTTTCAAGGGCTAAATCAAGTCTCTCTCTCTCTCTCTCTCTCTCTCTCTCTCTCTCTCTCTCTCCCTCTCCCTCCTCCTCCTCCCTCCCTCCCTCTCTCTCCCTCTCTCTCTCCCTCTCTCCCCCTCTCTCTCCCTCCCTCCCTCTCTCCTCTCCCCCTCCCCTCTCTCTTTCTCCTCTCTCTCTCTCTCTCCCTCCTCTCTCTCCCTCTCCTCCCTCCTCTCTCTCTCTCTCTCTCTCTCTCTCTCTCTCCCCCCCATCCCGGAGACTTCTATCAACTATCCTAACCCGCTTTCAGAACTCTTCGAACTTACAAGTGATGTCAAGTTCATCTCCTTAACCTGAAAGGAGTGTGAGCTGACAGGGATTGGAGTCATGTCTGATAAATCTATATGTTTCCAGCCACTAAGAGAATTTACTCAGCCCCTGGGCCTTTTACTCAGCTGTATTTACAAAGTGAGTTCCATCCCCAATATGTATCTCCTCTCTCTGATTTGTGAAACCACACAGACGTATCGCCGGCGCTTCAAACTCAAAATATCCAAAATTAAGTTTTATTTCCTCCTAGATTCGCTCTTCACTGGTATTTTTTTTTATTATATAACCTAGGAAGCTCACACACAGCCTCAATTTCTCCCTCCACTAGCTCTTCTATAAACTCGGTCAACTGTATTTCAGAAAACGATACAAGATAATGAAAGAGAATCCCATTTCGGGGCAATAAAATATGTTTGTCAAGTCATATGAACTCTCTGTTTTCAATTTTTGTCAATGTGACTCAGGGTAGGGCATTTTCCTTTCTAGAGTATTTTCAGGGGAAAAAAAATAAGTTCACTAAAGCAACCAGATGGCGCCTGCTTTCTGCTGATGCTACTGTATAAATATGCCAGTCACCTGTTCTAGAGTGGGTCACAGTTCAAGCAAAATAAATAAAGGGTCTCTTTTGGAATTGAATGGTAAAAAGCTTAATCACTTCAGAACTCATCATCGATTTATTTCTCTCAACTGGGTAGATTTAAATATGGCTCCAGTGGCTGCCTTACAAAAATTCATTAAAGAACCAATTCAATATGGAGTGCTGAGTAGATGTATTGATTTTCTACTCCAGTGTCATTTGGGCATTTTATTACGTGTATATGTATTCATATGTTTTGTAATTGGACAATTTATTACGTAGAATATAGAACAATTTTCTCTTAGAACTTTCCCTGGCACATCGGACCCAGAGTTCTTTGTTCCGCAGTCCCCGTCCAAACAGCAGGAATGAGTGATGCTTTCTGGGGGAAAGGTCTCACTTTCTGGTACTTCCTGAACAGGTGCTCCTTGAGCAGGTGCTCTCTAACCAGGTGCTCCTTGATCAGGTGCTCTTTGGTGATGGAAAGGCTAGTTTGGGCAACTCCATGGGCAGCATTTTAGTCCCCCATGTGATCATTGCCTCTGAGTGGATAGAAATAGAATCATTTATAATCACTTCCTCTGGACAACGGGGTCAGTACTTTGTGAGTATAGTCTGTCTGCCTGGCTTCGTTGTATGTGTTTAGGTATTGAGCAGTGGTAGCCTGATTCCCAGCCCAAGAGTGTTCATCATCAAGAGAGGGGTTGACACACAACCAGCCATATTCATGGCACACAATCCTGTCATGTAAGGCAAGGCCAGAACATTCATAAAAGGAGATGGTCGATGCCCTGACCCCACTTGGGATTAAGGAATTGAGGCTTGGGAGGAAATTTCTAAAGAATTGAATTTTATAACAAATATTTCAGGAGAAACAGGAGCTAGGAAATGAAGGCTGACACATAAGAAGATGGAAAGAGCATTTTTAGGAAAAGCGAGACGAAGCTAAAATAAAAGGTTAAGCTGAAAGAGATCAGAAAAAGTGCATTTTCTAGAGATGCCCTTGGGAGAGGCAGGAGTGGAGTCTCTCAACTCTATGGGGAAACCTGGAAGATCATACATCACGCTTCTTCTTTTTCTTCTTACTCTTTTCTCTTGAGCCATGTCTAATTTTTGTCTCTGTACACTGTTAGCCAGTTCTTTGCCACATTTCCTCTTTCTGGAATGAGCCAGGTCGTTCCACAGCTGCCCCTTCTCAATGCTTAACCCTTAGCTCATGTTACAGTTGAGGGATTTTTTTTTCCTTGACCACCCTTTACCACACAGCCATGACCTTCCTGGTCTTTTTCTTTCTAGATTGAACTGCTCTCAGCAGTTATGATGTTACTGCCCAGATCCCTATTTTCCCTAAGTATAACATTCAGGCAACATGAGGGCAGGGTTTAGATCTATCTTAAATGGTACACAGTCACAGCGGTGCATGGTATACAGAGGACCCTCGATGAATAGCTAATGAATGCACAGATGAATTTGTAGCCACGACTACTGCCGCAGAAGAGCAATGCCTGCCAACGATCCAAAACCCTGTTGGCTACACATGGACACTG
Source organism: Rattus rattus (assembly GCF_011064425.1). Classification (NCBI taxonomy): domain Eukaryota; kingdom Metazoa; phylum Chordata; class Mammalia; order Rodentia; family Muridae; genus Rattus; species Rattus rattus. Next base: position 19,811,714 of record NC_046162.1, read on the forward strand.
GGGAGCACTTTCCCAGGTAAGCCGAAAATAAATCAATCTTCTTCAGAGTTTTGCCTCAGGTGACAATTTCCCACTCTGGGGCTTTCCCCACAGAAACAAAGCTCCTCACGAACACAGCTCCATGTATCTCTGCCTTGCTAATTTCCCTTCTGAGTAGCCACACTTCACAATGCTGTATCCCTAGAACGCTGTCCCGGTGTGGTCTCAAAGGTTTTCTACAGAGCGATTGCATTTTAAAAAATATAAACACGCCAGGAAGTGCGAGGTTTCCCATTGAAGACTGATGGTTGTTGAAAGGATCACCTGATGCTGACCTTTGTGCTGACCCAAAGTGCTAGCCTTGGACTTCTTCTAGCCCGCCTCATTCTTTCTCTCTTCCGTCTTCTTTTCTTTCAGTAGGGACTGAATAACAAGATCCAACAAGCAGTGCCTTTCTGGGTGATTATAACACACCCTGGGTGGTGACATAAGGCATAAGGCGTGCAATAAATGCCCCCAGCTCCCAGAGAGCTTTGTGGGCCTAATGTCGTTGACTGTCTACATCAGGAAGAGAGATCCAGCTGTGTGTTTACTGGACACAGCAAAGGTGAGTGTGGCATGTTATTATCACCCCATCAGTAAGCCTTGGAAAGTGTTCGGAGTTTGAAAAATACCATCCCGGTTGATGGTCTGGTGTGAAGTCAATTCATGTACTTGCTCAGTCCTGAATTTCCTATGATTTATTTAAACTATTTTGGTCCGCAGAGATTGTGATGTGAAAATAATCAATTGAGAAATACACTCCAACAAAGCAGTGTGCATAAGATTTAGGTGCCCAAGGTTTTACAGGCATCAAATTAAATATTAATACTTAACATTTATGGGGCCTTTAGAATCTGCCAGGGTCTTTTAACGTGGGTTAGTTCATTTAATCTTTTGGAACACTGGGAGGGAAATCTTCTCAAATGCTCGATTTTATGGAGGAGGAAACTGAGGCTTTAGCAAAGAGGATGATATTACACATCTAGAAAGGACTAAACTAGCATTTTAAGCTGTCCTGTAGCACTCAGAATTGTAACACTCCTTTTGCCTGGTTCAACAGCTTATTTTACTACATCCATGCTCTGACTTTGCATCTGTAGGCCCTACTTTCTGAATGTGGAAAATGATTTTGATAATTATAGGATTTACCTCACTGACTGTTTGGGGTGGGGTTAATATAGCAGAGTGCTGGGTTCATGATAGACTAGTATTTAATGAGTGGTGATAATTACCTATTGTTATCACTTTATATGCAGCTCTATTATCATTTCAACTATGTAAGATTTAAAGGCACAGACTTCTTTTGGATGGTTGCCCATATATTTTGAAGATAATACAAGCAAAAGAAATTAAGAATATACCTGCAAAGAGACAAATGGTCAATTGTAGAATATTAGTCATGATAACATTGATTGTTCTAACAACTTTCTCTCTCCCTATCATTGTCTGAAATCTGCTTTTTCTTTATGTATAACCTTAGTATCAAGAAGTAATTTTTAAAGATCATATAACAAACATAACCTAAACCTATAGGCAATTTGAAGTAAGCTTATATCCTCTATACCTTGTTATGCTATGGGACTTCTCCTACTGAAGAGACTGAAGAGAACAGAAAAGGAGTGTGTGTGTGTGTGTGTGTGTGTGTGTGTGTGAGAGAGAGAGAGAGAAAGAGAGAGAGAGAGGGGGGGGGAGAGAAATTGAAAACTGCGGGCAAGAGAAGAAAAGGACTGTTTTAGAGAGGGAAATGACTGACTGAAAACTATGGTAGAGACAAAATAATATCACAGAAAAAAAATTGCAGATTGTGAGCAAAGTGGGAGTGGGCATGTAAGAATCAAAACTTCTAATGTTGTGAAGAAAATAAGGAAAAGGAGACAGGGTCTTCTATGTTAAATTGTGGCCTTTGGGTCACACTTACAAATAAGAGAAGCAAAAAGATTTTGAATATGGCAAGACGAGACAGGGGACAAACAATCTACTCAAAAAGGAGAGGAAATAATTCTTTCTCGAGAAAGCCCAAGAAAAAGAGGAGCGGAAAGAACCCGGAGTAAAGCCACAGAATAATAACCCGGAAGTAAAATGCGGATGAGTTATTATAGAATCACAGTCTTGGTTGACTAGGGCCTTGAGCCTTCTGAAGTCTAAGGATTTTAGGAAATCATTCCCCATGCCTGGGCACACATGTGTAGCATGTGAGGACCAATCTTCAAAGCATGCCTGACCGGCTCTACATATAAGGCAGATTGTAGTCATTCCTGTTCGCACATTAGCTATAGAAAGAGTATTCTTCTTAGTTTATTCGTAAGGATGTGGCTCTCTCTAAATATGACTGGAAAAATGTAAGGTAGTAGGAGCAGAGTTGGAACAAATATAAACTTCCATTTGTACAGCTTTCCCGAGGAAGCATACATTCTAGGTATCTTGAGCACTTGTGAAGACAGTGACCAGAACTACCTAGCATTTTGTCTAATCATAACATCAACAGGTAAACAGCAGCATCTGGTCGCTGCACTGAAAATGAGACCTTCTATTCTCCCCTTTTAAGGAAACCTATAGACTGAATTATCAGAGCCCAGATGAAATCCAGTTAATAGCTGAAATTGCTGTTTTCTTTAGCAAGTTGCCTTATCTCTTTTTAACAAGCCTTACTTACTAGGGTAATTGCACCGAATTCAATCCATTATCTATGGATTAATTCATTAGGGTGGCTTAAACTTTGGGAAAATGGATGGGTTTTAACAGTCCGCCCCTCCATCCCACAAATTGACACTGTAAAACAAGTCTGTGCCATTTTTATGGAGGCTCCAATTCGTGAAATAAAAATCAATGAAGACATTTCCTTTTTAAGTCCTGGGTCATCCTTATGCCCCTTCGCTCCCCTGGAAGCCTTTGGGTAAAAATAAAAGAAGGGCGACTCTAATCAAAAACAAAGTCATTGTCTTTGGGAAAGTGTGGACAGCGTGTCTGTAGGCCAGAAGCCTTAACATGGTGGCAGCCCCTAGTGAAGTGGTTATCAACCTTCCTCAGGCTGTGACCCTTCAGTGCAATTTCTCGCGATGCGGTGACCCCAACCATAAATTATTTTCTCTGCTACTTCATAACTGTAATTTTGATATGGTTATGAATTATTCTATAAAGATCTGTGTTTTCCCGTGGTCTTAGTTGACTTCTGTGAAAGGTTAATTGGACACCCAAAGGGATTTTGACCCACAGATTGAGAACCACTGCTGTAGCGCTTGCACTGCTGGAGATGGGAATCCACCCAAGCAGGCTGTCTTTGTCAGGCAAGAGGCTCAGTAAGAAACATTCTGAGAACCATAAGCCTTTCTGGAGGGTGCCTATGAGACCAGGAGACCATAAATGGTTCCCCCTTTGCTTGACATTGTCCTCTTGCACTTGATGCAGGTGGTGGACAGATTAGACGAGGTTCCGCAGTAGCTGTGAAGCACTGTGAGCACTGGCTCTATCAGAGCTGCCTGGGCCTTTAAAATGCAACAATTCCCAGGCACCCATTCCTTAGAATTTATGATTTAGTAGATCTGGGCTTATGCCCAGACATCATTTTTTTCCCCAAAGCTTCAGGTGAGTCATATATAAAACTCCAGTTTGTAAGCTACAAACTGAGTCACCTTTCTGTTTCCTATTCAGAAAGAGCCACTTAACCAAATGAATAGGGAGGATTAGAGCTGTTTCCTATACAGCACACCAAGCTTTAAGTTTATTAAGTATAACAATTAGTCTAGGAGGCCATGATAGAAACGTGGCATAGAAATCAACAAGTTACTGCCCAATCTGAGATCACACCATTTACCAACGAAGCTTGCGTCCTACAGTGCCCTTCTGATCCTACTGGAAGCATGGTTGAAAAGGTTAGCAACAACCTCAAGCTTCCAAATATATGATTATTATAAAGTTAAAGAAATGTGAACCGATTGGATCTAAACTTCATGGCAAGGCAGAACCTAAGCTCGGTCTCTTGAGTACTGACTGAACTCAGTGACTCTGTCTTAAGAAGCAAAATGTGGGGGGTTGGGGATTTAGCTCAATGGTAGAGCACTTGCCTGGCAAGCACAAGGCCCTGGGTTCGGTCCCCAGCTCCGAAAAAAAAAAAAAAGAAGAAGAAGCAAATGTGGCAAAACTACAGATCCTCAGCTATCTCCCAGTGTGACCCCACTTTCTCCAAAAAAAGGAAAGCCAGTTGTCATGTCTCAGGAATCTTAATGCAATGTTAACTAACCCACCCAGGGAAGAATTCTGAGTTCATTTATGCTTTGGAAACATATTTATATTTATATATTTATATTTATATGTTTCATATGCTTTGGAAACAATATTAAAGACTTAGTAACTTACATAGAAAACTGCATACTTTGGACATTTGCAGAGATGTGGAACTCTAAGACCAGGGATCACACCTGATGAGGACCTTCATGCTCGTTAGCCCACGAAAGGAGCAAGCCCGAAAGAATGTGAGAGATAGAGGGAAACGAGGGGACCAAGCTTTCTTTTATAGCAACCAATTTCGGTGACAGCCAACCCAGTCCTGTGATGACTGTGTGAATCCATTCATTAGCAAAGCCCTCATCATCTAATCACTTCCCAGTGACCCAACCCCTCAAACACTGCTGCTCGGGTGATTAAGTTTCTAACATAAACTTTAGGGAACATAGACAATCAAATCACAACACCCAATAAAACTTTCTCTTGATTGATGCTGGGCAGACATCTTGGCTGTAACCTCATGAATAGCCTTGAGCTGGTACGACCCAAATGATCCATTTTCAAACTCCCTGTGCACAGAATTAAATGTGTGCATTATGAAATGCTTATGTTGTGTTGAACCTCGAGGTTTAAGGTAATTTGTTAGAAAGCCATAGATAACTGATGGGCCCCGAAAAGACTTTTCTTATCTGGCTTATGGTTATTTTTGCTTCTACCTTTGTTTCTTCCTTATCTGAGGTACACAGGCACATGGAATTATCATCCAAATCAGTAAATATTTCATAACCTGTAAGCATTGCTGTGAGTATAGTCTCTAAAAATCTTGATAAGCAATGTTAAAAAAAATAGCATTTTTGGATGGCTCTGGTGGAATGGTATGTGTTAATAAAAGAATTAAGGTTAACATGGGACTAAGGCATACATGTGAAGAGGAGGAACAGCCACAGCCAGAAAGTAGTCATGTAGTGTGCACTGCCACCTCGAAGGACATGGAATTAAACGCGCTGCTCATAATAAGCTAATGATAAGTAGCTAAAGAGACAACTCTAGTCCTCATCTCTGACTTTTCAAAGAGCAAGTTTGAAACAGCAGAAGTAAGGGCTGGCATAGAGCTGATGAAGATGCAGACGTTGGAGCCCATCCTCTGTGCAGAGATGATGTGTATGACAGCTTCCTATGATTCAAGGAAGTGGTTGGCTGAACAAGGCCTCAAGGAATAAATATAAGTGAGGGAACAGTATCTGTGGACCCAGTAAAGATGGTAAGCAGTTTCTCCAGGAGCCGACACGGGTGAAACGCAAGAAGCACTTAATTTATAGCTCTATTATGCTCTATGGGCACGGATAAATAATGCAGCTAAGTGTCTGGTAAGCAAATTATCAAATATATGCTGTCATTCCCAGAAAGTCAGCTGGCGATGAATGCCTAAGTGGAACAGCACTACCAGCTCTTGTTGAATAAAAGCTGCTAAATCCTGCAGACTTTACTGAGGAACTCTAAATACCCAAGGCTCAGAATGTCCTTCTCAAGCTTAGGAACGATGTGCTATATCAGGAGTTCTGTCTTCAGGAGGTCAAGAGGTGTTCTGAAGGATGCATAGTAACCAATATGTATAGTAACGAGTAACCAATGAAAATTACCTAAATCATTACTGACATGACCAAGATGTCGACTTTGTTAGATTATTATGGGGGTGGGGAGCCCAAACCAAAATAAAACAAAAATCTCTGTGCTGTCACACAAACACTCACATGTGTGCCTGCATGCACATGCCTACATACAAACCACTAAGGCATGCAATGCAAGCCCACATATCCAACACATAGCATCCTCACCTAACACACGTAGCCTACACTTGCAATATCACCAACATATATACAGCCAACTTGCCCCAAAATGCCAGGCCCCACCCAAATAAAACAAGCTCAACAGTTACACAGCAGAAAAAAAGATATAGGTACTACAAAAAAAATATATACTCCTGGGACTCTGTAAATGCCTTCCAGATGTGAGGTAAGCGTGAATAGATGGGAACCACTCAAATTATAGAACTCAAAACCTTGGTGGCCATGAAGTAGCCTGCAGAAGGACAGACCTGGGTAACATGAGTCAGCTATCTTAAGTGTTATGGTAAGCAGACTATATAGGGAAGTGAAATGGCTCAGGCTAAGTTATTTAAAGGCAGAAAATCTGAATGTGCAAACATTGAACAAATGAATGAACAAATGCATGCATGAATGAATGAATCAAACAAGCTGAAACTGAGTGTGATTTTCAGTTGAAGTAATGCCATGGAATAAAATAGGACAACAAAAGTAATAACTAACTGAACTTAGCATTAGAAAACAGAGGAGGGCACGTTCTTTCAGAGGAACTGTTTTTGGTGTAGGAAAGGAGGAGTTCTATTTGAAATCAGTACCATCTCCTATTGAATATCACAGTGATATTTCATTTGGGGGGAGGGCATGAGATTTTCAGAGAAATTTGTGGGTTTCTTTTAACAATGCCTTTTATGTTTCTTTGGCCCATGTACCAACAACCATAGGTTTTCTAATTAAAGATCAAAACAAACAAACCAACAAACAAACATCCCCCCCCACAAAAAATATTGGCAAGAAGAAATTGGTGATAACAAATAATTTGGCTTTGGCAAGATAGTAGAAGATGAAGATATCAGAAAGGAAAAATGTAAATAAAACTCTAAGGAAAAGATACTTCTGTTCCCCCTCTCCCCGACTGATGAGGTGGGGAGGGACATAGAGACATTTGAGTCCCTTCTTGTGCTTTTTACTAGAGGCCATCCCCCATCATCCATGGAGAAGTTACTTTAAAGAATGGTTGCGTCTGCAGGGTCTGAGTGATTTTCATAGAAACAATGGACTTGGAGATGGAGCAGCCCTGGCCCTCACAGGAATGGTATGGGATATAGGAAGACAGTCACGTTTGCTCTGCTTCTCTCTCAGAAGGGAGAGGCATGGTAATACCTAGTAATGCCTTAGTAACTATTGACAATATTTGGACAGAACTCTTAGTAAGTGGTCTAAGCTTACTTTATTTCAACTCAATCTTACTAGAGTCTCCTTTCTTTAAATTACCCTAACCTACACTACTCGTGGGTATGGTCTTTGTTTTCTTGGAAGGTTTGGGTGGGGAGTGGAATTCTCAGTATTCAGCAGTTAGATTTCAGAGGTCTGCCTGTGTTCTTAACTTTAAAAATTATTTTTAATTTCTAAATTATGTGTATATGTGTGGGGTGGGGATTAATACATATGAGCATAGGTACCTATGGTGGCTAAAGACTTGTAACCCTCATGGATTTGGAAGCTGGAAGCCATGTTGTTTTGGGCTGTAGTTTGGGTAGATGGGACTAGGGTACTCTGCAAGAACAGTAGATGCTTTTAATCACGGCAATCTTTCAGTCCCCCCCCCCTTTTTTACTTTTTGATAATGCCAAATAAATGGAATGAAACAAAAGTAGAAATATAATCAATGCCAATTTATTTCACTGGTGTAGACTGGCCCAACTTGGGATCCATCTTAAGGGGAGGCTCCAAGGCCTGACACTACTACCGATGCTATGGTGTACTTACAGAGAGGAGCCTAGCATGGCTGTCCTCTGAGAAGCTCAATAAAACACTTTTAAAAAAAGACTATTTATTAAGATCTAGTTATAAAAACCTGGGATCACCTATGTAACCTTTAACAAGCATCTTATCAACACCTACATCAACCAAAATGTTTTTGTTTTTACAATAAAGTGTTCTTCTGAGAAGTACAGGTAAAGCCTATTCTCAGATCTCTTGAATATAGAGATTTCCTCAGGAATTTGGCTGAAAATGTAGATACCTTTAGTATCCAGGTGAATATGTAGAATTCTGTAAAACTTCCACACTTGAAGTCTGTGGATTCTGCCTTTTGAAATACGCACCTCTAGATGACCTTGAGACAATCCCCCACTACCACATTGAGAACTTCTCAGCTTAGCCATGCTGCTATGAACACCCATCCTGTTTCTATGACTTTACTCCATTCCCAGCCCTAACTAGGAAACAAAGTGCAGACTGTGCAGCATAGACTCGACAGGAATACTCTAACCATGGCTGGCGAAGAAACTCACAGTGATCCATCCCTCTCCCTGCTATTCCTGTCCCAGTCTGCTGCTCTCAAGGTCTTAGAATTTGCATGGTTTACCTCAGGCTTTACCACAGCTTCTTTTCGTCAAGCAGCTCTTCACCTGAGTATCACCACCCTGCTCATCTTTCTCTAATAGTCAAGACTATAACAAACGCAGTCAATGGTCTCCAAAGACATCAGCTTGCTTCAATCTCTTTGCAGTAATATCATCGCCTGAAACAATTCCACTCACTTCTTTAAGTAATCACTGCTGGGCCCTCCCACAGAGACCTTGCTTTTCTTTTAGGTATTGTTCTTGGTATAATCTCAGACCTGCATAAGTGCTTTTAAATAGTTGCTGAGTGGATGTAAGGATTGGGGGATGTCCAAGGTCTTGTTCATTCTCTTACTTGCTATTGGGATCAGCAAGAAACTGGGTGTATAAAGGGCTTAGAAATCTGTAATATTCACAAGTGTAAAACATTCTCACACTAATATGATCATTAATTATTCAGAGTTTGTTGTGAATGGAGACATTTTTAGCATTGAAAAACGCTGAGAGAGTTGTATTCTTCAGGGGTTAGGAAATTGGGTAAGGGGGAAAGTCAGAATAACTTGGGATGCAGGGAGCTACACTAGCAGGATAAATACTGTTCAAGGTCAGAGATGAGTATCTACATTTCTCTTTCAAGTTTATGTCTCTGTAGCATTGAAAGAGGAAGGAAGAGCTACAAATTCACACGAGTAGCTTTCTCACTTATAAACAGCATCATCTCAAGTGAGGCCAAGCTAAGCTGAAGATGTAGCTTTTCTCTGGCTGACATTGAGCTCAGTCTTACAGAAGCAAATGGAGGAATAAATAAGTAAATAAAGTAAATAAAATGCCCCAGATCAGAGTTTGCCCACACGTAGTTTGCTAGATATGTAATTGATTACCGCATCATCAGAGTGGACAGCGGATAACCATGATGGGGAAAGAAGCCATAATCCACAGTCAATCTCTGGCCCAAGGTCCATGCCTTATTTAATGGATGCCTTCCAGTTAGCCATGAAGGGGGAATGTAGTGACAATTCTGAAACTTTGGTTTTAAAAAAGAAACCACAGACATATTATAAGAATTTAAGATTTCATTTAACCTCAGGTGTGGGATGTAGGGTTGCTCTGGACCGTCCGCAGCAGCTGACTTTGCTTTGCCTCGGGCTTTAGCAGAGGCATGGTTTTGCCAGCCGCAGACAGTTTCTGTGATTGTGTGACATCTGGGAACTTCTCAGAGGGTGTGGAAATAAATGCTAGGGTCTCGAGAGGTACGGTTTGTTTGTTGATGGTTGGTGGTTGCTCAGGGGGGTCGGTTGTGGTTTGTTAGTAGTCATATTCAAAGAAGAAACAAGAAGAAGAAAATTAGATCCAAGGATTGATCTATGTATCTATCTATGCATCTATCTATGTATCTCTGTATTTATCTATCTATGTATCTATCTATGTATCTATGTATGTTATGTACGTACGTACGTACGTACGTACGTATGTATCTATCTATCTATCTATCTATCTATCTATCTATCTATCTATCTATCTATCTATCTCTTTCTGTCCCATCTATTGATAGGGGGTGGAGTCAGGGGGATAAAGAGTAGGAAAAAGAACCCACAAAGTAGCAAAGACCCGCTACAAGCAAAGAAGAAACAAAAAGAAAGAAATTAGATTCAGGGATCTCTATCCTTTTTTCCTCTCCTATGTAGTAATAGGGGGGTCAAATGAGGGGGTGACGGGGGTATAAAGGATGGAAAAAAATAAGAACCCACAAACGAGCAAAAGACCAGCTACAGAGGCGACCCTGAAAGCTGCTTCAGAATTGTACCGCAAAGGGCTCACTGGAGGCTTTCTTTCCCAGGAAGGGACGACATGCTCTGTTTTGTCCCTTTCCAAGTGTGCCCACAGCTGTGCCCTGTCCTCACGGTGTGCACAGATTACCATTATTACGGAGATGCTTTTCTAATTGCATGTGCTGTTGTCAGATTGGAGGGCAGTGGTGAAGAGGCTGCAGGTGCCCCGGCTGCCCTGCATAACCAGCTACTGACCGACTGTTGGCCTCAGAGAAGGTTAACAGGCATCTATTGACTCTTCACATTTAGCCCAACCCTATGCTTAAAATACATACATATATTCATTATTAATCACACTTGGCTTCTAATTCTCCCGGGAAGATTCCCCTCCCCCAACTCTGGTTCTATATGCGATAGTTCTTGAGCAATGTGGACCATGTTAGAGGGAGTGAGATGTGTACACCCTGGGTTTCTGTTGATCACCCATGGAACAGTCTTTGTTTGAATGGAGGGTGTAATAGGGGAATATGTTGGCAGAGCAGTGGATGGCTGAGCAAAGGCCGAGTGATCAGGGTTACATAAGCTCAGGGCCAACAAAAACAACAGATCAGAGTCCAGGTTAACTGCGTGCCTGATCGGTGCTTATGAAATATCATGATTTTTACCATAGGTGTAGGGCAGAGACTCCAATGGGTCTAAACACTTTTCATGCACAGTTGACTTCTCAGGACCACCACGAGTATGGTATCTTAAGTGTCCCTTTGCAGACGAGGAAAAGATTAGTCCTGCTTCGTTTAGTACTTCGCTTATAAGTAAGTAGGAGCAAGTTGGTCCATCCAAACTGGTTCTAATTCAAGAGACCATGCTTTAAACACCTGCTGTAATTATACACCGTGTTCCACCGGATTCAACTTCAACAGATGAGAGACCAGAGTTCACAGTACTTGGTATTTCTTCTAAAGACGGGTGCCAGTTTCTAACCAAGACAAGAATGGAATAGCTTGGGTAGTTAATGACCAGAGGTCAGCACTGTATCATACAATGTTGACAAGATGAAGATGTTAGTGACATTGAAAACTGCTTATTGGTGAATAGAGTGTTAAGGCAACTATGGAACTATATCTTGAGTAATTTCACAATTGACCAGTAAAATAAACCCAAGCCAAACGAATAAAAATTAGACTCCCAGAGTCTCCTTGAGTATCTAGAAACTCACAAATATATGGTAGTATTTCTGTGTAGCTACTTCGTAGGACTCAGTAGTCCAATGTAGTCACTGTCCAGTTGGCTCCTGGGATAACCACTTCAGTTGCTCTTTTCAATACTCAAGGGTGTGGATGTCTTCACTCATTTGCTTAAACTGCCTAATTCCCCGGGTAGGTATGGTTCTAGAGTCCTAGGATATTGCAGAACTTCCTTGATAACTCTTTACAAATGTCCATTAATGGCAGATGAGGTGTTGGGAGGGAAAGCATGTAGATGAGAAGATGAGAAAAAACAGGTCACTTGACAAAAGGTGTGGACATTTATTGCCAAGAAAGTGGCTCGACTGCCAGCGTCATCTTCTCAGCTACGGGTGGCCAGTCCAACTATTCTAGTTTGCTATATTTATGCACAGATTTAATGAACTTAGGAGAAGTAGCTCCCACTAGTCACAGACATTGAATGCATTCAGACGTGCAGGCTAATCGTGTGATGCTTACCATGGCTGCACATAAGAATCATTTTGCAAGCTTCACAGAATGCCCACCCTAGACAAAATAAATAAGTGTATCTGGGAATGAGTCCAAGAAGAGGTCTCCCGATGATTCGTATATGTCTCCTGAGCTGATAGCCGCTTGGTATTTAAAAGGATGAGGGCACAAGTTATGGAGGGGGAGGGTATCTAGCAGACACACAAGAGCATGTTCTCTGAGGTCAGGCCTCCGGGGTTCAAGCGCCAGCTCTGCCACTCACAAGCAACACGGGTGACCCTGGACAAGTGATTTCGCTAAACTCCAAGTTGGTAATAGAATAAAATTAAAATGGGGGGGCATGTGAAGCACTTAGAATGCTAATCTCTCACTAAACGATAAGTATTATTGTCACCATTGCATGTTCTAACGGTGTTGATCCCCATTTGAGGGACAGGTAATTAGCGATAAACTTTGTCACAGGCTTCTTAGGTATCACTTCAAAACTTCCTATGCCAAGCACAGCGCCACACCGAGACAATGCAATTAGTGAGCAATCTCTGAACCACAGTTCGTCACCCAGTCCTCAACCCACCCGACGGCGGCCTGCAAAATGGCTCAGCTGATGAAGGGCAACCTGAAATCAAAACCCAGTAGTTCTGCAAAGAGTTGGACGTGGTGGCATGCATCTGTAATTCCAGCGCTCTTCTTGAAATGGGAGGTAGAGACCGGAGAACTGGCTAGAAGCTTAAGGGTCAAGTAGTGTATAGCACGAGGCACCACTGTGCTGCACAGACAAGAAGAAGCAAGGGACCCATTTTCAGTAAGTTGTATAATTTGTACTCATGTGTCTTGGCATGCATGCCCCCATAAATAATAGATAGATAGATAGATAGATAGATAGATAGATAGATAGATAGATAGATAGATGATAGATAGACAGACAATAGGGTAGGTAACTAAGCAACCGCTAAAGTGTAAATATATAGCAAATATTTCATCCAGATATATTTAGTACATTTATTGCATACCAAACATCCTCCCATGATTTACCTTCCTAACTGAATTCTCCTCAATGAAATGCACAAAGAACACCACGCTAAAAGGACAGCAATTGGCTCTGGAAGTAAACAGACCATTCCGCTATGGACTTTCTACTAAGGAGTACCAGAGTTGAGAGGGAAGGAAGGACGTATATGTAACCTATCCAGAGAGAGAGGAACACAATGATGGATCTTGAAAAGGCTGGTGGCATTGGTCTCAGTCATCAAAATAAAGTTGATGCCATGTAGAAGGGAGTTGGAAAAAGTTTTACCGGTAGAAGTTCAGTAGTTAATGGCTTGAAATATACTTTAATAATTTTGACTTTTTGTGTTTGAAAGAGCGTGGTGGCTGCAAAAATATTAGTCCTTACCTAACCTTCCCCCCAGCTTCCTTACAAAAGCCTGCCCACCTCACATGGCCACAGTCCACTATCCACACCAGGGATTTAATGCTGTTATTAATGATATAAAGTCAAGTACAACCCCACCCCTTGAGTGCCACCGGGTTTTACACACACTCATGAGTATTCATGCTAAACTTTCATTTCCTGTCAGCACAGTCATTTTAAAATGCAGACACGACGTAGAACTACCATGTCCGTGCAGCTCTTGCTCAAAGACAAAACATTTGAACTGTCTGGATCTGGCTGAAGTCCAGAGCAACCCTTTGGTAATGTTTAGACCAGATTCCATCACGGAGCCTAGAGCAGAGCATCCCATCTGTGGAGGCACGAGGAAGGGAGGTAGATGAGAGAAATGTAAAATGAGATTACATCATGGAAGGTTTCCCACGAAACAAATGTTCAGTCTAACTCAGGAGCAGGAGAGAAACCTACATTTGCAAGTATTGCAGGGTGTGGATGGAAATTTACAAAACAAATGTGTCTGAGAAAAATTCCCGGCCCATCTATGCATGTTTTTAAATGTTTGAGTAAATCAAAACAAGAACAAAACCTTCCCTCCCTCTGCTGCTTTCTTATCACAGCATAAGGAAATACAGCCAGCCCCTCTCCCCTCTTCCCTCTCCCCTCTCCGTCTTCCTTCTTGGGAAATAATTTTGAAAACAATTGAAGAACTGATTTTCTTAATACTGTTACAGCCCTTTAAATGAGTGCGTACACACTCATAATTACAAGTAAGGCATTTGCTATTTTGCATCAGTGGAATTTAAGAAATTAAAAAACCAAAAGGAGGTTTTCGGGAGCACAGCAGAATTGCCTTTTTAATAATAGATTTGGCTCCTCTAATCCATTCTTAATCTAATTAAGACAAGGAAAAGCATTGGGCTGCCTTCTCAGACAATGGCAGCGATGCTATAAACAGAGGACAATAAAGTGATCAGTTCACACCCCATCAAATTTACTCACAGCCTGAATAACTGTTTCTGATTTCCTGTGCTCCGTTTGTACCATTTAACGAATGTTTCCATTCGATTTCTACCATTTCATCTTCAGATCAGGCTCAGGCTGTGGAATCTTCCAGTTCTGGAAACATGCTATGTCTGGCGAAACGGCACCCAGTGTGCAATTACGGAACCCTACAAATTGATGCTAACATCTCCAATAAGCAAAGATAATAATTAAGTGGTAAACCTTTGGCATTAAAAACAGCAACGGTGTTATTAATACCCAAATGGGCACCAAAACAAACAGCATTGATGGAATTTAATTAAATGATTTTATGATTGTGTATTCTTTGCAAGCTTAGATGATTAGCCCCGTTATCCTTGGATGAGCATTTAAATCTGGAAGCTAAGATTCAATCTAATGGCCTTTTGTTCAGATACTTCTTAGGGAAAAAAAAAGGTGAGATTCATTTTTCCCTATGAAATGTAGATATCTCGTAAAGGGGAAAAAATGACTAGTTTTGGATTCTATGCCTACCATAAGCATAAAAAACAGTAGGAGGAGTGATCTTTTGGAATGATTGGAGAGTTTTTGTTGCCTCTATTTTTATTCTCATATGATGAATAGTACTGGGAAAATTGGAAATTCATTATCTCAATTATAATTAAGATCTTCTGACTAGTCAATGTCTCATACTAAAGGTTTGGTGATATACTGCCATGACTCATGCCCAAATCTCTCTCTTTGGTGTCCTGTCCAATTTGTAGAAGGTTAAGAGGAACATGGCCTGTAATCTCAAACTATGAACTGATCTAGGAATCGCTACCATTGGCTTTTGTGAAGGCCAGGGACACGACCCCAGGAGAGGATCAAGCTCTTTGGCCTGACCACTAAGAGTAGACGACTTGCTAATTACACCATCAAAGGCAAACCAAACAGATCTCTGAATTAATAACGAAAAATAACACCTAGGTCCTGAAAGCTACTATTTCCTAGTCAGTAAATTCGGGTGAGGATAATATCCGAATAGTCACTGACCACCAAGAAAGAATCGCAACAGCAGAACAAGTGCTTCTAAAGATAAAGGGAAAACCTCCCCCCTCATCCCATGACGTTCCCAACTAGAATGGCTGTAAAATAAAAATGTATTTCGGTTGAAAAAATGTTGGTTTAGTGTGAAGAGAGGAGAACACTGCAGACATTGTTTATGAGCACTGTTAGAAGCTTTATGCAGCTCTCATAAATTTTAATTCCACACTAGTCTCCTCATTGGCACAAATAAGTCTAGTAGGAAAGATGCCGAAGTCCCATGGTGAGAGAAAAGCTGCATTCGCTTCCAATTGGGGGCCATCCATGTCAGTCAGCCACAAAAAGGACACTTGTTTTTAAGGGTTATGAGGGCTCCAGCTTACTCTGTGGGGGAATGAGAAAGGAAGGGCGTTGAGGGACAGATCACCTTTAAGAAAGAAAGTGTCAGGAGGCCTGTCGGTTCTGATGTGCTTCATCTCACCCAGAAATTCCTATTACTCCTTGTTCATCCACACACACCTCACTCCCCAAAGAATGTCTTTAACGACTGCGATCTATTTCTTTCTTTCTTTTTTTTTCTTTCCTTGCAGAACCAGAAGAATCACAGGTCTGAACTCCTTTCTTTGATTTCCCACAATTCTTTGCCTATGAATCGGATGTAAAGGCATTTTTCTGCCCTCCCAAAGCAAAAGTAAAATGTTTCCCCTCTCATCTTAATTAACAGACTCTACGGCCTTCTCCATCTAGCCACCAGTGAAAATGTCAAAATATTGGGAAATGAACCAATACTTCGAAGACTAGAGGCTGGGGCCCTCTTTTTACATTGCTAACATTTTCCTACATGTGCTGGTCATATATTTGGCCCTGCAGCAAAATACCTGAGAGACTAACATAAGGGAAATATTTATGTATGTGTGTGTGTGTGTGTGTGTGTGTGTGTGTGTGTGCATGAATTTTATGGTGTTGAGCTTTGAGCATGAACTCATGGTCTCATGTGCTTGAATACAGTTTAAAGCTGCTGGAAGTGTTTGGGAAGGTGTGGCACCATTAAGAGGTAGAGCTTTGCTGGAGGAAGTGCATCAATAGGAAGAGTGTTCTTTAAGGTTTTATAGCCCAGTTCCCTTCCCTGTTCTCTCTCTGCTTTCTGATCTAACATGCAATGTGACCAGCTCACCTCCTGCTCTTGTTATATCTTTTCTAGCCTGATGTATGTCTGTCGTGTTTTACAGTCAACATTTTCTGGACTGTGGAAGGCAGACTGCTGTGGAGGAGGGGGGCTCTACAGAAGCAAAGGTATTGCCTGATGGCCTGGAAGCAGGGCAAAGGAAGAGTGTCTGGTACATGCTCTTGCCCCGAAGGACACCTCTATCACTCACACAATGATCTACTTCTGTCATCTGGGCATTATGTTCCAAAGCATCTGGTTCCTCTCCAAATAGTGCTGCCACTGGGGATGAAGCTCTCTAGGTCCAAGCCTCTAGAAAATGTTTAATATGCAAACCATAACGCATGGCCTTACGAGGTAAAAGTGGACCTTGAACTTCTCTTTGGTGGACAGTTTGCCCATATGCAAAATTGGAGGAACTGCTTTGGATCTGAAGCAACAAAAGGGCCCCTGTGGGCAAAAATGGCCTGTAGACAGGTGCAGTGTATCTCACAGTAGCGCTCATCCAATGGGTTGAATTAGTTAAAGTCATTTGGAAAATGGGAATTTTTCATGTCAGGTACTATGTGTGGGTTTTGAAGCAGAAGACTGACTCCCCTCAGGCATGATCTGTGGGTAGCTCAGGGGGGTGGCAGGTGCCTATCAGTTCTCTCTGATCATGTCATCTAATGGTCCATACATGTGCATGTGGGTGATGGGAACCTGAGAATTTTGGATCCAATGTTGTCAAAAGATTTCTAACATTAAAACAGCCTAACTCACTTAACTGGTTTTCAGATGTGGGTCTACACCACCTTTAAAGATTAAAAAATAAAATAAAAAATTGTGCTGTTTTTTTTTTATTTAGAGTCACATGGGCTTGAAAATCAGTGATCACCTCACTTCTATTTCAAAGACAAACAAATGTTCTATTTATTGGCATCTTCTCTAAAGCTATGCACGTACTTCTGCTTCCTGAAGGGAAATGAAGAGGACACGTAAAGGTGGGTCTGCTTTCAAAACCTATTGACTGGTTTAGGCAATGCACAGCCTCTAAATTCTGTGACCTTGGGTTTATAGTTTCATACTTTTTTTTTTCCGGTGGCAGAAAAATAAATTGCTTCTGATGTTACTGTATTGAAAGACGGTTGATGTTGGGGAGTCTTGAGTTCAATTTCCACTTTCTACAGATGGACAAGATGACCACACCAGTCTCCTTAATTGCTAGGATTCCTGCCTATGTCCTTTGCTAGTGGGAGGTTGCTAAAGAAAACACATGTCGTTCGGTGGCTCCGTTTCTCAATTGGTAAGTGAGGAATGACATCGGAATCATTTGCTTTTCAGTGTTAGTGTAAAATCAAGCCAGAAAGCATCCAGTATAACATCCTAAATCAAAAGCAGCCAATAGTCATTGGATGTGGACTATCCTTACAGTATCCTTATAAAGTAAATATTATTCTTTTGTGTTACACATTAGGATACTGAGGTGTCTGTATGTTCAGTGATGTGCCTAGGGTTGCACATAGCAAGGAGAGGGGTTAGCAAAAGGACACGCGAGCTCTTACCTCAAACCCTGCATTTTAAGCGTTACATCTGTGTTTTTATGGCATCTGATATTTGGAAGTTGTTATCATTTTTAATAATCATATTATTTTTGTAGTCAGACCTCATCTTCCCTGCTCATCTATCTGCTCAGGTCTGCCAACACGAAATTATTATTCACGACCCCCCCTTCCTCAGCTGTAGTCCAAATTTTGCAATTATACACCTAGAACAAATGTGTTTATTTTTGCTTCTGGAAACTCTCCAGCGGGCACTTCCATTTCTGAATAAGCCCTTTGAAGATTTTCCAAACGCTCCCACTTGGAAACCTTTGCGTTGAATGCTGCCACACTTGTCATCTGATGGTCTCATGTCATCTAGGAGGTCAAAGAGAAGTCAACTATTAAAGTTTTTCCTCAAAACATTCTGTACATCAAGGACGGGCTACATAAATGTAGCATGCGTGTAGTCAATGTATGATAACAGTTTGTCAAATCCAATTCACTGAGTCCTATTGAAACTAATGAAGGGTGTAAAAATGACAGCTATCTGACATATTTCAAATCTCAACTTGACATTTACAACCTTTTAAAGTTATTTTTAAATGCAGCAGTACTTAAGAGGTATTGAATACGCCGTACGCCGCTCACCCCCTGTTGGATGATCAGGTTTGTAGCCATGGAAATTAACACGGGTCCACACTCAGCAGCTTTTCAAACAACCATGCGATGTGTATACATGCCAAGAAAATAAGGCAACATGCCTTTCAGAAGTTCAATAAATTCCATCTTTTGATCTGTGTGTGTGGTGGGGGGGGGCAGGATAGAAGTGTTCATTCTAGGGTCTAAGGCAGGCTTGTTTGTGCTTGGCAATGGAATGAACAGAGACAAAGAAGAATGGGTAAGGCCGAGTAGGAAGAGGAGAGGGTATACTGCTAGGAGCCTGTATTTGTTTGTGAGTGAACATGTATGGTGGTGGGGATGGAATGGGAATTCCAGGTACTGGGAACTTGTTTTCCTGTCTGGACTTCAACGATAAATTGATAAATTCTCACACCACACCTTAAACCGTGATTTCATTTTGCATTCATAAAATAAACTAAACATTGAGAAAAGTTTGTGGCGTACAAAGATGGATCCATAGGGGTTAATTTTTATGAAGTTGCATTCAAGTTTTTGGAAGTTGCTGTAATTTTTTTTTATGGTCTGAATGGTTGTGTCCTTCAGATTCATGCATTGAAATCTAATCTCTAGCATGATAGCATTATCATGCTAGATGGGATCTGTTTACAAAGGACGTACCCTCCCTGAGGAGACTTGTTAGCATCCTTACATACTCCCCCCAAAGAAAACAGCAGTATCCCCAATACAAACAAAAGCCCCCCACAAAACTCACTGTCTTCTCTTTCTACTATTATCATGTGAGGACATAGAAAGAAAATGCCTTGAAAAAGCCATGGTGTGGATACCAAATCAGCCTATACCTAATCTTAAACTTCCAAGCCTCTAGAGACGTAAGAAATAAACTCTTACCATTAAATGTGATTTGGAACATGGGATTTCATTGTAATGGTACAAACTAAGGCATCATTCAATTACCATGTTAAATGTCCCCAAGGGTCATTATGTAGACATTGTTGACAAAACCTTCCCTTTCTCTTGACCAGAACATTCCAACATAATGTGCTGTTCAGTAGACAGGGTCAGAGGAGCATATCTCAGACTCAGTGGCACTGCCACTATATATCTATAGATGATACCTCAGAATAGAGTTGCTCTGTCTTTTATCATCAGGACCCTATAATTCAGGGAGGCGTGCATGCAGCTAGACCCAAGTGGGCCCCTATGCACTCTTTCCCTTGTGAGACTTTCATGTGATGTTCTTGGATTTGGATTATGTGTCACAGTATGTCTGTTCTATTCCTGTAAAAAGAAAAAACCTCCATGACCAAGGCAATTTTTAAAGGAAGCATATAATTGGGAGCTTGCTTATATGTTCAAAGGTTTAGTCCATGACCATCATGGTAGAGAGTATGTTGGTAGACAGGCATGCATGGCACTGGAACAGTAGTTGAAAGCTTACTTTTGTCCTTAAGTTGCAGGCAGAGGGAGAGAGAGAGAGAGAGAGAGAGAGAGAGAGAGAGAGAGAGAGAGAGAGAGAGAGAGAGAGAGAGAGAGAGAGATAGGAGAGGGAGAGAGAGAGAGAGACTAAGCTTGGCATGGGGTTTTGAAACCTCAAAGCCTATCCTCAGTGACTCGGTGACAAATACTTTCTCCAATAAAGGCACAACTCCTAATTCTTCCCATTTCCACTAACTGATGACCAAGCATTTACATATCTAAGCATATGAACCAGCATGGGGCATTCTCATTTAAACCACCACATAGCCTGGAGAAAAATTAAGCAGGTCGATAACTTTAAATATTTCTCTAGTTTGAAAAGAAAACTTGTAAAATAAGCAGTGGATGACTAAGAATAAAGACTGCCTGATTTGAATTCAGAAAATCTGGAGAATGATGGCTAGAGGATATTTATGAGGGTAGATGCTTTGGGAAGTTCATCAGCTAAGCTGACACACCCAAAGCAGAGGACTATTTTGGCTTATAAAATAATTCATATTTAACCAGTATGAGATCCTATTTTGACTTTTTAAGGTTTAGTTCAATGCTGGACATATTCTAAGTGTTGGGTTTTAAGTTTCGGTCCGTGTCCAGACAGAGTACACCAAACCAACATGGTTCCCTGTGGAGAGGCTTAACGAAAGAAGAGTAGAAGAGGGGAGAAGTAAAGGAGGCCGGCCGTGGGCACATGAAGGGAACGAGGCAGGGGAATGGGGAGAGGGCACATGGATAAAGGGGGGCACAAGGGCGGAGAAGAGTAAGGGCAAGAGAGGAGTGAGAGGGAGTAAGAGGGAGAGGAGGGGGCAAGCAACCCCCTTTATAGTCAAGCAGAGCTGGCTGCTGCCAGGCAACTGTGAGGCGGAGCATACCTGTGGGGGTGGAGCTTAGACATAAGCATATGAGCGAGGTGCCTTTTGAATCAGAGAGTTCTCACACATAGAGTTTCTGGCTTAGGAATTTGAGAAGGTTATAAGGAAGAGTGAATAACCGACCCATTTCCTACGAAAAGGATAATGATGTCATTAGAACACCCAACAGCATGGATTGTTAATTTTAATGCAATATTTTCATATAAAAATAAAAGAATCAACATTTATCAAGTACTTCATCCACCTTAATCCATCTCGAGCTTATCACTCCCACTCATTAACTCACGTAAATGAGCGAACTCCTAAGAAGCAGCTATGGTGGCGTGTCAGAGTATCAAATATATGTTTTATCTCTACCTGTGGGATTGAGCACAAAACTCCTAAAAATCCCTGGAATCCGTAGCATCTTTCATGTGAGGCTCTGGATGGCTTCAGGATGGAGACAAGTATCCAGAAATATCAAGGCGGAATCGGAGTATTGAAAGCTCTATTCCCCTACCCTTGGGAGAGGGTAGAAGGATTTGAGCCTGAACTCGTCATCAATGGCCAATAATGCAAACATATCAACATGATAATGCCTTCTTAAGAACCCTAAAAGGATTCAGGTATCTCTATACTCTTGAATCCATAAGAGGGCATGCTCAAGCTCCTGAGTTTCCTCCCATTCCTTGACCTCTGTCTTCTCTAGCTGTTCATCTGGATTCTTTGTCATATCCTACATATTAAATTAGATAAACATAGGTAAAAACGTGATTTATTAGATGCTCAAGCAAATTTTTAAACATGAAAACAGGGCCATAGAGCCTTGACTTACAGCTGATTGGCTTATAGTTGGCAGCCGAACTAGACTTCTAGAGCTGAATTATCCCACGAGTTCTAATACTACAACACGTCTTGATGGCTATGAGTGAGATCCTTTACATGAAGATTATATAAAAGTAGGAATTATTTTTATTTATATTCTTAACAGCAAAAGAACATCTCAATGGGCTGCTAGGTCAACTACAGAATAGCAGACCTCTTCTATCACCACATCCCTTTATAATGCCAGAAGTTTTATACTTTACCGATATTTGTAAAGTATTCTATCATATGAAGTAAATTTCTAGCACAAAACTTCCTATCTTTCTATCTATCTATCTATCTATCTATCTATCTATCTATCTATCTACCTACCTATCTATCACTTTATTTTTAACTTAAGTGTTCCTGTGTTTATTTGTGAAAAGGCCCATATGAATGCAGGTGCACAGGCAGCAGCAGAAGGTACTGGTTACAAGTAGCTGTGAGCCCCCTGGTGTGGGTGCTGGGAAACATACTTGGATTCTCTACAAGAACACTGTGCACTGTTCACCACTGAGCCATCTTACCAGACTTTTCTCTCCTTAATTTTAAAGTTAAAATGCTACCATTCTTTGGGAAAAAAAAAATAAAAGTTGACTCTTACTGACGAACAAAAGAAGAAACAAGAAGAAGAGAAAAGGTAGTTTGGAGATAGCTGAGAAATTACAATGTGTGGCCAGCACGGGAGTCATTGAAATTAGTTGTACATTTATTATCGATAGCTAAATATTATTGATACAGTGGGACTTTGAGGCATAGACCGGAAATGTGGCTTTCTCTATGCGAGTCATGGAAGCAACATTCATGACTCTCAGTTATCCCACAAAATAGGGTTAGTGATAGATGTATGGCCTACCCAAAGGTTTCCTATAGCTGGATTACCAAGAAAACCACCTGACACAAGGTATGACAATCATGGCTCCATACGGGGCAAAACATGATGATAATAATAAACTTAGGCTCCCTCCTTCCAAGGACTCCCTAAAAACTCAAGATAAAAGCAGCATGTTCACTGTCAAACATCACAGAATTATTTCACACTTTTTTTTATTAATTAAAGCTTGGAGTGTATATGTTTCCTCTATCAGATGATAAGCCACCAAGAACTGACAGCAGCCACGAAATAACAAAGTGACTAGAACAATTAGAGTGTAGAACTTGTTTCCCCTTCAGAGAAGATATTTGCTGTCCCATCCTACAAGTTTCTGCTATTCCTGTGCCAATACA
This sequence comes from Rattus rattus, assembly GCF_011064425.1. NCBI lineage: Eukaryota > Metazoa > Chordata > Mammalia > Rodentia > Muridae > Rattus > Rattus rattus. The sequence continues at coordinate 19,834,729 of NC_046162.1, forward strand.
AAAGCGCAAAGCATTTGAGGAACCACCCAACAATTATCCAAAACCTCATTTTTGGGGGGTGGTGTTGTTGCAAATCCATAGTCTCCTGTGGGACACAAAGGAACACGCTCTAGCCTATTAGTATGACAGGTAGTGCTCTTACTAACAACTGCTTTTTACTCCCTCTGACAAATGTGCTTGGTGCCATGGTTGACGTTTGTGTGGTAATCAGGAGTGATGGAGAGGGGCCGTCGGCGCTGCCGAAAGTGCCCCCCGATTTAATGTGAACGATTTGTCAAACGTGCTGTGATAGCAACGCTGTCAGAGGCAGGCAGGGAAGCACTCTGTCATCTTTGCGCCAACCAAGGTCACTTTGGCAAGGAGAGGAGGGCTCTCGCCAACGAAATTTTCATGTTTATCTCTGATATGCATGGCCTACTTTCACAACTTGTTTTCCTTCTATTAACAGATAACCATCGCAGGCTCAGGGAGACACTCCCCTGGAGAGAAGCAGCCTGTGACAAGATTCAGTCCCCTGGGATTGCCACTTGGCATCGTCGGATGCCAAAAACTACTGTAGCAAGCATGTGAGCCAGGGCCCCCATACAAAGCAACACACCTCATAGACTATGCTGGGAAGTACATGAGTATTATACCTTACGTATCTCAAATAGAGCTCAATGTTAAGTCTGAGCATTGCATGGCAATGTATGACCTAGTTTTATTCCATGGTCCTGGGCATTACATATTTCTTAATCATGGAGAGAGTGTTAGGTTTGAGGATGTCTTCCCACAGTGTCAGCTCAATGTGTTGATAGACTTGTCAATTAAAGAAATGGGGGTTAATATGGGTAAAGGGGGGAAACCAGTGGCTATTAGTCAAAGGAAGCTTACAGCTAAAGGAGGTTGCCTTGGATCTCTTTGTCATAAATTCTCATCATGCTCTTTCAGGCTTCTCTTGCTACACTGGTATATCTCTTGGAAGAAACTAGAAGCAAAAGCAGTGCAGGTATGGTCTTGTTGAACTTTGTATCTTAGTCCTCCAGTGCAGTATCTGTTCAGGAAGAACTGAATGCAAAAATGAATTAAGTCTGAAGAAAGAGATGTAAGAAAATTTAGTAAGAGACAATAAGGGTCCCACCTAGAGGAGGGGTAGACATCTGGGGAGCCAGGACAGTGAGAATTCTGTCTGGGACAGACTATACGTAAAAGACCATGGTTGAAATGAAGGAGGAAATGGAGTGTAAGGCCCAGAGGAACGTCACTGACTGACTGTGTGGCTAAACTGGGCACAGAAGGGAAATTTACACTATAAAAATGTTCGTTCATACCAGCCAGTGTTACTCTGCGTGTTGCCTACCGCTTTGTTTTATCTTTTCCTTTTAACTAGTTAACTAATGTTTAACTATCAAGAGTTGTTTTCATAAAGCTTCGGATGTTGGCATCTCTAAGTATTGGAGTTACAGTTGTCTGACAGTGTTGGGGTCCAGACACAGCTACCCCTTTCAGCTGGACATTTTGTGTTGAGTCTTGAGTGTCTAACTCCAGCTGCTGATTGTTCCCATGTTTGCACATTTTCTTCTTTAATGCTCAATAAGCACCCAGCTCTGTCAGGTCCCACCAATGAATCACAGAGCACTGAATGAAGGACTGAGGCTTTCAAGTCAGTGGCCTTTGAATTAGGCTCTAGTCGGCCAAACTCCAAGAGAGAGTTTATTCACAGCAATGGTAGTTCTCATCCAGGTCTACCAGAAAGCCCAAGTGCTCAGATGACCCATCCCATCTGAGACCGCTCTTCATATAAAATAGGTTAATTAGGATAAAGGGGATACACAACTTCAGAAATGAATGATCCTTTTGGTACATGGTATCTCTTGTCTTTGTCAGCATAGTTAGTAGTATTCCCATATTACAGTAAGAAAACAGGGGCTTTAGGTGAAATTAGAGCCCTAGCAAGATAGAATAAGACCTGTTAGACATTAGGTCCAAATCCCAAAAGTGAGGTCAAAATACTAGAATCTCATTAAGAGTCTCTAAGCAACTCTAATACCTAGCCAGATCCACACCTTTACCATCAAGGGTGAATATGTTTCCCCCCTAAAAATCATTTGTTAAAAGCCTCAGTCAAATGTGATGGGATTAGGGGGTGGGATATGATCAAATTCCCACAAATTCCTGAGGTTGAAATCTACATGATGAAGTCAGAATCTACATGTGAGGTCTTCACCGAAAGAGACCAGAGAGAGCCAATATTTTCCTGCTTGTTCTTTCTCTCCTCCTCTAGCCTCTTCCTACTGTCAACACCCTCCTTGACATTACAGAATAATGTAAGAGGGCAGCTCTTCACCAGCCACATGGACAGCCCTCATCAGGAACTCAACATCCCTGCCATTCTGATCTTAGACTTCTGTTTTCATGAACTGTAAAAAAAGAAACACTAGCTGTTAAAACCGCCCAGCGACCTGAGGTGACTAATACAATGAAGGGCTCGGACTTCCTCCCTCCTCACCTGTCAGAGAAAAGCACACATGGCTTGTGAGAACTAGGCTAGAATGGTACAGAAAGTGACAGTTATTTCAGGATGTGCCCTAGGGGAAGGATTTCTGTCTGGACTCCCAACAATTAGGCTTTGGTTATGTTGCAAGGGGTACTTGAATTGAACATGTGTTTCTCTCTCTCTCTCTCTCTCTCTCTCTCTCTCTCTCTCTCTCCCTCTCTCTCTCTCTCTCTCTCTCATGGGATTATATGTCAAGTAAGAGCTCCATCATTGCAGGATACCTAGACCCTCAGTACCACTCATTTCCCAAGTGAGGAAATGAAGGAGTTTCTGACACTGAACATTTCTCTAAATTTTTGTCCTTACTTGGGAACAAAAATCTTTTGGGTGATGTACACAAATGCATGTCTTAAAAGAGTATTTTTATAACACCTTAATATGCATTTGAAGTTGTGGGTAGCCTCCCATGACAATAAAGAACACCCAGCATTCATAATCTATGATAAACAGGAAAAGGAGAAAGAAAAATAGTACTTAACATAACTGTTATCTGGCTGGATATAGTTAGAGCTGGTAAAACAGCATGGTTTCAACACATGTGTGTCCATGCACTCCAAAACTGAGTTCCCATTAGATAGTTGCACTGGATTTGATATGGAAATTGACCCCTGTGTGACATCTATTCAACCCAATGAGGAGAAATACTTGTTCAACACATAATCCTGAAACACTCATGCCAGTGGCCTAATTATGCTCAGTAGCAGTGACTCCGGGGAAAGACTTCCCAGCAGGGATACCAGGGCTATATTTAATGGGAGCACTTTGGGATGAATAGTTATTCACTGGCCCTTTTTGGATAATGGGACTTATTTTATGCAACTCCTGTGAGAGTCACACAGCTCAACACTGAACACACGAACAGTCTTTGTTCATATTCCTATATCAAATATAGACAAAGGCTGATTGATTCATAGTAGGCTCTTAATATTCAGTCTTGAATGACTGAAAAGAAATTTAAAAATTAATTACAACTATTAGTATTTGCTCGCCCTACTTCATCAAAAATGATCTTCAGGAAATAAAAATGAATGTATAACTATTATTTTCTCCTAGTCAAAGTCTTTTGATGATGTCCCATGGCCTGCAGCATAAAATATGAAGTGCTCAGTACACCATAGGAGCATATGCATGGTCTGGCCTAGACCCCATCTTGGATTCCATCTCTCATCACACTGACAAGGGTCGACCTCATCATTAATTACAGTTCAAGTAACAAACCTTACAGTATGCCTTCCAGTCTTTGATGAAACTGCTTTCCTTTGTCTGGAATATCAACTTTCTTTCTGATCCCCAAATACCTTTCAAGATTCAGGTCCCTGAAGTCTTCTTAACCTACCCTAATGTACAACTAACGGCTCTGCCTCCGTCTGCACTGGCCATGGATTTCATTCATTTCATTCATAGCACTCCTACCCCTTTATCGGATGAAATAGCCATGCATCTTCTCCTAATAATGTGAACCTCACCCTCTAGAAGTGTGGTCCAAAGTTGGCTTTACAGGCCTGGCATCTGCCACGAGACCTGGGTCATTGCACATGCCCACCGATGACAGTTTGAATAAACACACCGAAGTCTCCTTCCGTTCTTATGCCCTCGGAGTCAGGAATGGAGTATAGAGGATTTCCTTTTCAAATAGGGAAAATACTAGAAGATTTTTTTAAAATATGAGAAACCTTATAAACACACTAATCCTATCGAAAATGTGACCTAGGCATGAAAGCCTAGAAGATAATTTCATGATAAGAAAGTTGCCCCAAAACGGTAACAGTGATGAGATCACGCAAAGCAAGCACTTGGGATGACGAATCCAAGCAAGGCAAATCTTCAGTACTGATCTATGTTTTATCAGTGAAATAGTAATTCACTAATTATTAACTATTCAGTTAGAATTTTAAAGCCCTAAGTGAGGCTTCATTTTTGTTACCTGCTGTCCTTTCAACTGAGTGTAGACTGCCTCCACCTTTATTATTACTGATAAACATTTCTTGAGCCTTATTATGTGACAGATGATTTTAGTAATGGATAAAATTAAAGCGTTGGCCTTTTGTGTGGTATTTTCCTCTCATTCGGTAGTTATTTCCTTTAGTAGCTATTTTCGTATCTAGTACTTAATAAAAATCAGCAACAAGTATATATTTCATTTTGCTACAGTTAGAAGACTCCCTTATGCATGCCTTCATATACTGGGTCACACAGTCTAAGACTCCATGCCTCATCCTTGAACTACAGCCTAAGACATAGCTGTTATGCCTCACAAAATACCTCATCGACTGATGGACTGTGTAAGAAAACCAAAGCTCTTCCTCAGCCACATCCTTTTCATTCCCCCATGTTCTTATTCTCTCTCCTCTGACTGGCATTGTCCTGCCCTCAGCAAGGTGTGGGGTGATCAGGACTTCCTGAACATCGAATCACTAGTGGTAAAGAAGACGAAGGAGCACAAAGGCAATGGCCAACTTCCTTCCCAGTCCTCATGCTGTGCTATGAGCTGAAAGCACACGTTCCTAGTGTCCTTTGAATTCCTTGGAAACTAGACATTATTTTATGTCCAAGAAATGGAAAGGGGCATGCAAAAGCCAATGTGGACTTCCTTGCCAATAGGTGACATAAGCAATTTAAAGAAACACTTAGTCTCATTTATAAAACCTGAGGTAATATTGCTGCCTGAAATAGTGAAATGTAAGAAACCCTATGGCCTATGAACAGAATACCAAGCTGTGACAATGGCAGTGGCATTGTCCATATGGATTCTGCAACCTCCTCGCCTGCAATTCTTCTCTTTTCAGGTGACTCTTTGTAATAGTCTAGGAGCATCACCTCTACCTCACAATCCTTGTTCTGATGTCCCTTGGAAAAAAAACCCTGTCCCAGGAATTCCACGGCAGATCTGTCATCCAGGTTTCAGTCCAAAAGTCCTTGCTTTTAATGAGTAACCCATGACCTTCATCATTAGGAGGTCTTCTTGGTGGTCACTTAATCACCACATTTCTCTGGGCATACTTATTTTACAGCATTGTCTTGAGGAAGAATTTATTTTGTCCTGTCCGTGTGTGCATGTGCTTATTTTGCCTTTTACCCAGAATGCTCAATCTTCAGCAGAAATTGGTGGAAAATAATTTTTTTCTTTGCATCTCCCTTATCGATAAGAAAATACAGATGGTAAGACAACATGAAGCAATGAATCCCAAAGGGAGAGGTTCTACATGCATGTCACTGCTCTAGCTTATGACATTGAGTTTCGTTCCTTCAAGGTGGTGAGGGGAAAGGTCCTGGCATATCACCTGGGGAGGAAGAACAGAAGGTTCTTTGGTTCATTTCTCCTCCTTCTCCAGAAACAGACTGAGGAACAAATAGGGAGCAGCTGAGGACTGGTGGGTCTAAAAACACCAGGTTGCCCTCACCACTATAGAGCTGCACATTGATTGACTGGAGACTAAAATACTAAAGGAAGGAAATCTGACAGGAACTTCAGTGATCAGAGCAATATTCATGGTGGATTCCCTTGTCTCCTGGCAACAGGGGCCATATCCCTGTTGTTCTCTGGCAGTAATGCCAGTCATTTCTCTGGATTCCCTCTCTCTCTCTCTCTCTCTCTCTCTCTCTCTCTCTCTCTCTCTCTCTCTCTCTTCCACTCCCTCCATCCTTCCCAGGCCCCCAGTTACCAGTTTCTTTTCTCCTTCCCCATTTTTATCATCAAGAAATCCATACATATATGCTGGGAAATGAAAAATTGGTTGCTATGGAATGACACTGAATACAACTCTGGGGGGAAAATGTGTTTGCAGTTTTTATTAAGCAGCGACACAAGCTAAAGAAGATGATTTATGGTAATGAATCATATTAATCAACTAAATTAATATATCATTTCGGTGATTCATAGAGTAACAATAACAAATAAGAAATCGGACTTAAAAAATATCCTAGCCAGGTACATGCATCCAGACATAAATTAAAGATTAATTTGTAATCTACTCACACATTAAAATCAAGGACATTATTTCATCGTTTCTTATCAAATATGCAAAATGCAGTCATTCCTGCAGGGATTCTTTCTCTATGGCAAGTGCTGCTTGTGGTTCACGGAGTGAGTAAAATGGAATGTATATACATCTCATGATGCTTTCATGCTGTAACAGCTAGCCTATAGGAGACAGTATTTCACGTGTAAGGTAGATAAAAGAAATACCATGCTAACTTTGAGAGCAGGATTGAACAACGTGGCAGGGATTAGCCATGTGTGTCTGTTCAAGTACAAATGTACATCTGATTAAAATTATGAATATTTAGAAACCCATCAGTCATGCTAACTACATCTCAAGTTCCCCATAGCCAGATAAGGCTCTGCACTGTCTTGGACAATGCGACTATTTCCATCACTGTGCAAAGATCTACTTAAACCTCTTCTGTGGCAACCATTGAATGTAGACAAAGATGGGCTAACAGTACTTTAAAAAGTTTCCAGTCATTTCCTGTTTTTCCACGATCCAGACCTACTGGTGTAATTATTTAATGACATCTTGCCCCACATGGATTGAAAATTACTAAGAGAAACAATTCCTTTTATGACCCGTGAAGGCAAATGCCCATTCTCTTCCCTCCCTCGTCTGCCCATATAGAACCCAAAAACCAGCTACACCCTAACATATGTGGAGCTTTTTGCCTAGATGAGCAAATGAACCCTTATGTACGTCAGCTGAAGAAACTGTGAAATTAATTGTGTTGACATCCATTTGGGCAGAAAACAGTTAACCCATCGTGACAGGGTGATGATGGTGACTGAGAACTCCGAGGCCCTTGAGAAGGCTGTTTCCATCTCATTATGCCTGCTTTCGTAATTATAACCGACTCATCAGCCTGGAGTCGAACACCACGAATAATCACTTTCCTGCATATTTTCGAAGGAGGAAGCATAATAAGGTAAAAATTTACAGACTAATTTATGACATTTGTGAATCTATTTTCAGGAAATGAAAAACTGTGATTCAGTAGGAGGATTGGAAAGTTCTCTTTTAAATAGTATCCCCCCCTTGCTCTCTCTCTCTCTCTCTTTTTGAAAGAAAAAAGTTGTGTTTGAAATTATGAAAAAATATCTCTTACATAGAGCAAACAAACACAATTAATACTTATTTAAACCCAGCAGAGAGTTTCTATTGAGCTGTTTGAGTTGGTTTCCTTTAATTTGAAGAACATTTTAATATAAGAAAGCGATAATCCTCTAGTGGGTTAAATGCATAATTTTTTTTTAAATATTGCAGTTGGAAAGACACTACCAGAAAGAATATCCAGGAAAATGAAAATCACAAACTTGAACACTAATATATGTGTAACAAAATCACCTCGGGAGGACATTTTTCTGTGGAAATAGATACACATCAACTGCAAGTAGATGATAAAGAACTAAGCGTGCTTCTCAGTCACCTCCGTGAGACTCTGTCCGCGGCAAGTCGTACGTCAGCTATCACTAAGTCACTCCACTAATCATAAAGTGCGGTGAACAATAACCCATATAAAACCACCAAATCTCTGCCAAACCCAACACAGAATTAATCAAATAAACAAACACCTCTAATAAAACCATCTGGTTTGATTCTATTTTAGGTCACAGCAGCTATAAATGTCACTAGGATAAGATTATGAACAACACAGTAACTGCTCTTAATTGGAGTGGTTGACAAGAAATCAGGGCCAGCAAACTCTACCTTCTGCCATTCTCTCCCCAGTAGAACCCAATCTATAGAAAACAAGCAACTTCCAGTGAGTGATAACAATTGAATTATGTGGGAGAAAAGGCGCTTGAGAGTCCTCTGGTTTATTTTTGACTGTGAAACATTAGGCTGTAGGAGGTTTAGTAAAAACTCAATTAAAATGCCCATCTGTAAATGGGGAATTTACATTTGTTTGTAAACTTCCTAATTAAGGAACATCACTCCACCCTTCCTTCTGTGCCCTTAAAGATTTGCTGCCCTAATACGACGATGATGATGACAAATGCTAAAAATGAACCACAACAAACCACTGTTGACCAAGCTCCTCTCTGAACACAGCACTCAAGTCAGGCACAGAGATGTAAGCATGTGTGTCTCCTTTTTCCTCCTCCTCCTTCCCCCCCTCTCTCTCCCTCTTACTCTTCTTCCTCTTTCCCCTCCTCTTCCTCCTCTTCCTCTCCTTCCCTTTTGAATGTTCGTTTCTGCATTTTTATGTCAAGTATTTGTTCATTCTATAGCTCGATAAAACGTCTGAAAATCTTTCATGTGATGCGATACAAAACCCTCTCAGTTTTGAAGCTTTTCCTGGAGAGCAAGCACAGTTGCTCAGGAAAAGATCAAAATAACTCCCGTGGTAAGAACTTTTGAAACGGGCTGGGACTTGACGAACCTGCAGTGTGAATGATGCTTGTCTACCTTAATTTCCCATTTGAGAGAATCACATTTTCCCCTCTTTTGCTTTACTTCAGTAGCTGCCAACGTTTATATACATTACACATTGCCTTCAATGTTTAAATACTCTGACAATCATACCTTCAACTCTGAGTTAAAATGAAATGACTCCAGGAAAGAGAAGAGCTGTTTCTAGACAGGGTATGCTTAGGCACACTTCGCAATCCACAGTAGGGCTCTGACTTTCCATAAATACTCCATATATAACTTACAGGAGGCTTTTCAAATTCGAAATGTAAGCTTATCCTACCCAATAAAGCACGAGTCATACATAGCCCTCCCCTCTAGACATCATTTGCTATCCTTACTTGCCCATGCTGGCAAAATGTAACAAGAGTATTCTTTCCAGCCTTTTTAATTACCAAAATTCAAGTTGCTTTTAAAATATCATAGTCCCTCTTGAGATTTCAGGAGAGCTGAGATCACCATGGCAATAAGAAAATTGTGCCAACATCATCTTGGCATCAACCGGCCACACATCTCAGGAGACCTTTGCATGGGAGAGAACTGAACTTGAATCAAAAGTAGGCATGCTCCCTTAAATCCTTTATTTTGGGAAGAAAATGATAAATCTCATGTTATAGGAGGTAAATAAGAAAATGTTGTAACCATATGCCTCCCTCTAATATACACAATTAAAATGCAATATCAATCTGCTCTCCTGGTATGTAAAGTAAAAATGGAAAGTTAACAGACAGTGGCCCACATATGATGCCCATGTGCCAGCTTGCTTTCACTCCATCATGCCTCACCGGCTTTTCATGGGCCAATCTCTCTCAGCTCATGGAATGTGGGTGCAATTCCGCCGTCTCCCTTGACTCATGGGCCTGTCCCTTCACTCTTTCTGGCAACATTTCCTGTCTACCCCAACACAGTAGGCAGGAAAAGAAGACGTGAATTACCCAGAGTGATATCGATGCTACAGAGATCGTGTGTGTGTGTGTGTGTGTGTGTGTGTGTGTGTGTGTGTGTGTGTGTGTAAAATTGCAAAAAAAATCAAACCTGAAATATTTCTGGTTATATAGATTTCAGATTAGGGTCACATAACCTGTACTGTAGAAATATCCAAAAGAATACTGATCAGAACTGTAATACATGAAATAGGGATCTGATTAAAAGTCAAACTAGAGCAGATATAAAGCGATATTTCACCTAATAAGTTGTAATGTACTATTATGCATTTATTATATATGTATATAAAACATTTTAAACTTCTTGCCACTGAATATAATATAAATGGATAAATGGATGCTCTTATATGTATTAGTAGCATTGTGATACTATTATCTCTAACTATCCCCAGTATCCTTTTCCTTGGTTCTTCCTCTACATGGAGCACAAAAAAAAAAAGTCATCTTCTTGGTTTAATGGAACTATTTCTAGTATTCAAAGATGTGTTCAGTTCAGTGTTCATTTGATACACTATAGGCACCTGCTCCATTCTCAGTACCTCAGCTAGAAGAGACCTTCACACCTTCAAAGGAGCAAGAGCTGAAACCTGGAGGGCCAGTCTGGGAGCTTTCTCCTAATTTGTAAGCCAGATTTGCATAAGCTTTGAGAGGACCTTGACAAGGGGGCAGAAGGCCCCTGCTTACAGCTGGGCTTTGTGTTCTCTGCAGGTGAACCGATGACTATCACCAGCCTTAGATCCCTTAGAACTAACACACAAGACCTGATGGCAGAAGAAGGACTTCTAGATGTTTCCTGACATTAATAGGGAAAATGCAAGGATAGAAGGGATAGTGAAAGGCGGAGGAGACGGTGACATACACTCAAAGGCAGAGGCAAGTGGATCTCTGAATTTGAGGCCAGCCTGGTCTACAAGATGAGTTCTAGGACAGCTAGGACTGCACAGAGAAACTCTGGCCCCCTCCTATACAACACACACACACACACACACACACACACACACACACACACACACACGCAAGGAATACTGAAGACTGGTTCAATGTAATCAGGAGGAAGAAGTCTAAAAGAATCTTACATTCTTACAACTAAATTGCTGAAGTCCTCCCAGGAAGCTGGGCAGCAGAACAGGAGGAATGGAAGTCCAAGTCAAGTGTCCCATGTCTGGCTGTGGGGTGCCAAAGGCACTCAGGGCGAGTGCTTCCTAAACTTGACAATAAGGAAAGCCTTTACATGATGGAGTCCTTGTGGTTCCCTTATGAGAATGATGCTAAGTGACTGACACAAATTCAGCACACAATCATGGTTGCCATCCTCTCAAGAGCTGTCAAGTCTTCTAGTGCGTAACTTGTCATGCCACAGAGGAGTGAAACTAGGACTAGAGTGAATGATGGGCCACGCAGCAATGAGACAACAAGGTCAAAGGGGGAAGGTTAGACAAGGGTGGTGTGGGCTGGGCTGCTTCTATGAACGCTATGCTTGGTGGGTGTGGACATTGCACTAACAGCCATCCTGAGTACAGTAACCCCCATCCCCGCCCGCTAGGCTGTCTTGGAGTTTTCTCCTTCCTTTATTTTTGAGGCAAATGAGTGAAGGGAGACACGGGGAATTAAGCTAACCGCCAGCCTGTTCATGCTGAGAATTTAAACAAGTGCCTATTTGTATATTACAAACACGAAGTGCAAACACTCCTACCTACCCTGGATCTGAAGTTCAATGTCAAAACCAGCCGTTAGTTTATATGTCATGTTTCCATTTAAGAGGCTTCCCTCTTCAGACACAAATAAGTCTGCAAGTGCTAAAGCAATACTAAATGAATCCACCGCCTCAACTGCTCCTCTTTTCATTCCCCTTAATGAGAACGGCAATGCAAGAAATATTTCACAAGTGCTGGAGGGCCAGTAGTTCTTTTTAGAGAAAGTAATTTGTTTGGAAATTAACCTTTTGTTTCAGAATATGTCTATTTGCTGTGGATCTTGGTGATGTATTTCACGTCAAAATTCTCGATCATGGTACAAAAGGCAATGTGTTTCATCCTCCCCAGGGTCCCAATTTACTTAGTAAATAGGTTTAGTTTCCTGGTCCTCAGTTGTCCATATTTCAAAAGTCAGCTTTGGGCTAGATATTTCTTGGCACCTTAGATTTCCTTTGATTCCAAGTGACTAACACAGATGAAATGTAATTTTATTCATACAGCGATTTGATTGAGTTTTACTAATTCCTCTTTTGATAAACCTCTGCTCCAGATAGCTTTGCTCTCCTTCCCTTTTATGGGTAAGAGAAAGGATGTCACATGACACAGCGGCTGCCCAGGTAAAGGAAGACCGATCTGATAATTAGGTGATCTGATTACCTTGTCCTTGGAATTGATGCTCTCCAAACGAAAGATGCAGAAAAATCCTTCTCAATTTTGTCCTCTTCCCTTCTGGCAGTTTCAAATGAGCAATTTTAGTTTCTGGACCATTCCAAGATCTGGAACTATTTCATTTT